>NW_027020838.1:27500-31315 GCF_036884655.1 Musa acuminata AAA Group
TCGAATGGTAAAATTTCTCTTTGCCAAGGAGAAGATGCGGGTTCGATTCCCGCTATCCGCCCACGGTGAAGTAATGTATTATGATAAGATAAGAGATAAAATCCAAAATTAAATTCGAACTACTAATGCTAACTACCCCCCCTAATGCTAACTACCCCCCCCCAAAAAAATAGTTATTAATTAGAATTACACCTAAAAAGATCTTTTTTTTTTTACAAAAAAATGTTGCGGAGACAGGATTTGAACCCGTGACCTCAAGGTTATGAGCCTTGCGAGCTACCAAACTGCTCTACTCCGCGCTGAAGAACCGGGAACTTATGTACGAAGAAAGATTGGATACGCCCCTCTACCATATCCGTACAAATAGAATAGTCTATTTATACAGAATGGTAAAGAGGGCTCCTCTATCTTCTATGATAATAGATCATAGAGATTCATACAAAAGATCATAGAGATTCATACAAATACGAAAGGATATTTTTCTCTTTACCAACTTGATCTTATTGCGCCCGGTAACAAACATGCATGAAACATTTCTCGAAGTATGTGTCCGGATAGCCCAAAGTCTCGATAGTTAGCTCTAGGTCTTCCAGTCAAAAAACAACGTCGATGGAGACGTATAGGTGCACTATTACGTGGTGGGGATTGCAATTTTCCATGAATTTCCCATTTTTCACTCAATGATGGAACTTTGCTTATTTTTTTTTTTGAGGATCGACGAATCAAATGATATTTCTGTTCCAATTTCTGCCGCTTCTTCTCCCTCTGAATCAAACTTTTTCTTGCCATAATATAATGTTCAGTTCCTATTATTATCAATGATACAGTTCGGATCCTAGATGTAAAAATATAAGAAGGTAGATCCTCCCTCTCCATCGAAACAAATGAGATTGTTGCTGATACAGTACATAAAAAAAATAATAAATAACTAAATTAAAATTAACCAAATTTTCCTGATGTAGAGGCAATCAAGAAAGCTGCATAAGTGAATATATAGCCTACGGAAAAGTGGGCTAATCCAACCAATCTTGCTTGCACAATGGAAAGAGCCACTGGCTTATCTCTCCATCGAATCAAATTAGCCAAAGGTGTGCGTTCATGAGCCCATGCTAAAGTTTCAATCAATTCCTGCCAATATCCGCGCCAAGAAATTAAAAACATAAATCCAGTAGCCCAAACAAGATGTCCAAATAAGAACATCCACGCCCATACGGATAAACTATTCATACCAAAAGGATTATATCCATTGATAAGTTGTGAAGAGTTTAACCATAGATAATCTCTTAACCATCCCATTAAATAAGTGGAAGATTCATTAAATTGTGAAACGTTACCCTGCCATAAAGTGATGTGTTTCCAATGCCAATAAAAAGTAACCCACCCAATGGTATTTAACATCCAGAAAACTGCCAAATAAAATGCGTCCCAAGCAGAAATATCACAAGTACCGCCGCGTCCTGGGCCGTCGCAAGGAAAACTATAACCGAAATCCTTTTTATCTGGCATTAACTTGGAACCACGTGCATCTAAAGCACCTTTTACTAAAATCAGTGTAGTTGTATGCAAACCTAGAGCAATAGCATGATGAACCAAGAAGTCCCCAGGACCTATTGTTAAGAAGAGTGAATTACTATTCTCATTAACAGCATTCAACCAGCCCGGTAACCATATGCTTCGACCTGCATTGAATGCTGGGCCATTCGTTGAAGATAAGAGTACATCGAACCCATATGAAGTCTTACCATGAGCGGATTGTATCCATTGGGCAAATATAGGTTCAATCAAGATTTGTTTTTCCGGAGTACCAAAAGCGAGCATAACATCGTTATGAACATAAAGGCCCAAGGTATGGAACCCAAGAAACAGGCTGGCCCAACTTAAATGAGATATGATAGCTTCTTTGTGGTCTAACATTCTTGCCAATACATTATCCTCATTCTGTTCTGGATTGTAATCTCTAATGAAGAATATAGCTCCATGAGCAAAGGCTCCTGTCATGATAAACCCTGCGATGTATTGGTGATGAGTATATAACGCAGCTTGAGTAGTAAAGTCTTGTGCTATGAATGCATAAGCAGGTAAAGAGTACATGTGTTGAGCTACTAAGGAAGTAATAACCCCTAAAGAGGCTAGAGCAAGACCTAATTGAAAATGAAGCGAATTATTGATTGTGTCATAAAGACCCTTATGCCCACGCCCTAATCGACCCCCTGGAGGAATATGTGTTTCTAAAAGATCTTTGATACTGTGCCCAATCCCGAAGTTAGTTCTATACATATGACCAGCGATCAGGAAAATAAATGCAATAGCTAAATGATGATGAGCAATATCGGTCAGCCATAAACTTTGCGTTTGTGGATGAAATCCACCGAGAAGGGTTAGAATGGCAGTTCCTGTTCCTTGGGAAGTACCAAATAAATGGCTACTCGAATCAGGGTTTTGGGCATAAAGATTCCACTGACCCGTAAAAAGTGGTCCCAACCCTTGAGGATAGGGTAATACATCTAAAAAATTATTCCATCTGACGTACTGTCCCCTGGATCCTGGAATAGCGACATGAACTAAATGTCCTGTCCAAGCCAAAGAACTCACTCCGAAAAGTCCTGACAAATGATGATTTAGACGAGATTCGGCATTTTTGAACCACGAAACGCTTGGTTTCCATTTTGGTTGTAAGTGTAACCAACCCGCTATTAAGGATATAGCAGAAAGAAATAATAGAAAAAGAGCTCCAGTATAAAGATCTTCATTAGTGCGTAATCCGATTGTATACCACCACTGATAAACGCCGGAATAAGCGATATTCACTGGACCGGTAGCACCTCCTCGAGTAAAGGCTTCTACAGCTGGTTGACCAAAATGAGGATCCCAAATTGCATGAGCAATAGGTCTTACATGTAAAGGGTCTTGTATCCATGACTCAAAATTTCCTTGCCAAGCTACATGAAAGAGATTTCCGGACGTCCACAGAAAGATTATTGCTAATTGCCCAAAGTGAGAAGCAAAAATGTTCTGATAAAGACGTTCCTCAGTAATATCATCATGACTCTCGAAGTCATGTGCGGTAGCAATACCAAACCAAATACGACGAGTAGTGGGGTCCTGAGCTAAGCCTTGGCTAAACCTCGGAAATCTTAATGCCATAATGCCTTTCAAATCCTCCTAGCCATTATCCTACTGCAATAATTCTTGCTAAGAAGAATGCCCATGTTGTGGCAATTCCACCCAGAAGGTAATGGGTTACTCCTACAGCACGTCCTTGTACAATGCTCAAGGCTCTAGGCTGAGTAGCAGGAGCAACTTTTAATTTGTTATGAGCCCAAACGATGGATTCAATGAGTTCTTGCCAATAACCACGGCCACTGAATAGAAACATTAAACTGAAAGCCCAGACAAAATGAGCACCTAAGAAAAAGAGACCATATGCAGATAATGAAGAACCATAAGACTGAATTACCTGAGATGCCTGTGCCCATAAGAAATCTCGAAGCCACCCATTAATAGTAATGGAACTCTGCGCAAAGTTTCCTCCTGTAATATGAGTTACTACCCCTTGATCACTTATAGTACCCCAAACATCCGACTGCATTTTCCAACTGAAATGGAAAATAACTACGGAAATCGCATTGTACATCCAGAATAGACCTAAGAAGACATGATCCCAGGCAGATACTTGACATGTCCCCCCTCTTCCAGGTCCATCACAAGGAAAACGAAAACCAAGATTTGCTTTATCAGGTATCAAACGGGAACTGCGAGCAAATAGAACACCTTTCAGTAGTATCAATACAGTCACGTGGATCGTAAATGCATGA
>NW_027020839.1:10000-12500 GCF_036884655.1 Musa acuminata AAA Group
TCGCTTCGCTCGCTGTCCGCCGCTCGCCGCTCGCTCGTGCAGCCAAAAATGGCCAGTTTTGGCCCGTTTTTGGGCCGTTTTGGCCAGTTTTTGGCCTGTTCTTGCATTGCGCGGTGACCGTCGAGAGCGGAGCAAAACGTCAGCCATCTCAGCACCCTGGAACCCCCCGGGTGGCACAGGGCTGGATGGGGCTTTCGTATAGCAGGGACGGTGCTGCCTCTCGCTTCGCTCGCTGTCCGCCGCTCGCCGCTCGCTCGTGCAGCCAAAAATGGCCAGTTTTGGCCCGTTTTTGGGCCGTTTTGGCCAGTTTTTGGCCTGTTCTTGCATTGCGCGGTGACCGTCGAGAGCGGAGCAAAACGTCAGCCATCTCAGCACCCTGGAACCCCCCGGGTGGCACAGGGCTGGATGGGGCTTTCGTATAGCAGGGACGGTGCTGCCTCTCGCTTCGCTCGCTGTCCGCCGCTCGCCGCTCGCTCGTGCAGCCAAAAATGGCCAGTTTTGGCCCGTTTTTGGGCCGTTTTGGCCAGTTTTTGGCCTGTTCTTGCATTGCGCGGTGACCGTCGAGAGCGGAGCAAAACGTCAGCCATCTCAGCACCCTGGAACCCCCCGGGTGGCACAGGGCTGGATGGGGCTTTCGTATAGCAGGGACGGTGCTGCCTCTCGCTTCGCTCGCTGTCCGCCGCTCGCCGCTCGCTCGTGCAGCCAAAAATGGCCAGTTTTGGCCCGTTTTTGGGCCGTTTTGGCCAGTTTTTGGCCTGTTCTTGCATTGCGCGGTGACCGTCGAGAGCGGAGCAAAACGTCAGCCATCTCAGCACCCTGGAACCCCCCGGGTGGCACAGGGCTGGATGGGGCTTTCGTATAGCAGGGACGGTGCTGCCTCTCGCTTCGCTCGCTGTCCGCCGCTCGCCGCTCGCTCGTGCAGCCAAAAATGGCCAGTTTTGGCCCGTTTTTGGGCCGTTTTGGCCAGTTTTTGGCCTGTTCTTGCATTGCGCGGTGACCGTCGAGAGCGGAGCAAAACGTCAGCCATCTCAGCACCCTGGAACCCCCCGGGTGGCACAGGGCTGGATGGGGCTTTCGTATAGCAGGGACGGTGCTGCCTCTCGCTTCGCTCGCTGTCCGCCGCTCGCCGCTCGCTCGTGCAGCCAAAAATGGCCAGTTTTGGCCCGTTTTTGGGCCGTTTTGGCCAGTTTTTGGCCTGTTCTTGCATTGCGCGGTGACCGTCGAGAGCGGAGCAAAACGTCAGCCATCTCAGCACCCTGGAACCCCCCGGGTGGCACAGGGCTGGATGGGGCTTTCGTATAGCAGGGACGGTGCTGCCTCTCGCTTCGCTCGCTGTCCGCCGCTCGCCGCTCGCTCGTGCAGCCAAAAATGGCCAGTTTTGGCCCGTTTTTGGGCCGTTTTGGCCAGTTTTTGGCCTGTTCTTGCATTGCGCGGTGACCGTCGAGAGCGGAGCAAAACGTCAGCCATCTCAGCACCCTGGAACCCCCCGGGTGGCACAGGGCTGGATGGGGCTTTCGTATAGCAGGGACGGTGCTGCCTCTCGCTTCGCTCGCTGTCCGCCGCTCGCCGCTCGCTCGCGCAGCCAAAAATGGCCAGTTTTGGCCCGTTTTTGGGCCGTTTTGGCCAGTTTTTGGCCTGTTCTTGCATTGCGCGGTGACCGTCGAGAGCGGAGCAAAACGTCAGCCATCTCAGCACCCTGGAACCCCCCGGGTGGCACAGGGCTGGATGGGGCTTTCGTATAGCAGGGACGGTGCTGCCTCTCGCTTCGCTCGCTGTCCGCCGCTCGCCGCTCGCTCGTGCAGCCAAAAATGGCCAGTTTTGGCCCGTTTTTGGGCCGTTTTGGCCAGTTTTTGGCCTGTTCTTGCATTGCGCGGTGACCGTCGAGAGCGGAGCAAAACGTCAGCCATCTCAGCACCCTGGAACCCCCCCCGGGTGGCACAGGGCTGGATGGGGCTTTCGTATAGCAGGGACGGTGCTGCCTCTCGCTTCGCTCGCTGTCCGCCGCTCGCCGCTCGCTCGTGCAGCCAAAAATGGCCAGTTTTGGCCCGTTTTTGGGCCGTTTTGGCCAGTTTTTGGCCTGTTCTTGCATTGCGCGGTGACCGTCGAGAGCGGAGCAAAACGTCAGCCATCTCAGCACCCTGGAACCCCCCGGGTGGCACAGGGCTGGATGGGGCTTTCGTATAGCAGGGACGGTGCTGCCTCTCGCTTCGCTCGCTGTCCGCCGCTCGCCGCTCGCTCGTGCAGCCAAAAATGGCCAGTTTTGGCCCGTTTTTGGGCCGTTTTGGCCAGTTTTTGGCCTGTTCTTGCATTGCGCGGTGACCGTCGAGAGCGGAGCAAAACGTCAGCCATCTCAGCACCCTGGAACCCCCCGGGTGGCACAGGGCTGGATGGGGCTTTCGTATAGCAGGGACGGTGCTGCCTCTCGCTTCGCTCGCTGTCCGCCGCTCGCCGCTCGCTCGCGCAGCCAAAAATGGCCAGTTTTGGCCCGTTTTTGGGCCGT
>NW_027020839.1:25000-27500 GCF_036884655.1 Musa acuminata AAA Group
TGGCACAGGGCTGGATGGGGCTTTCGTATAGCAGGGACGGTGCTGCCTCTCGCTTCGCTCGCTGTCCGCCGCTCGCCGCTCGCTCGTGCAGCCAAAAATGGCCAGTTTTGGCCCGTTTTTGGGCCGTTTTGGCCAGTTTTTGGCCTGTTCTTGCATTGCGCGGTGACCGTCGAGAGCGGAGCAAAACGTCAGCCATCTCAGCACCCTGGAACCCCCCGGGTGGCACAGGGCTGGATGGGGCTTTCGTATAGCAGGGACGGTGCTGCCTCTCGCTTCGCTCGCTGTCCGCCGCTCGCCGCTCGCTCGTGCAGCCAAAAATGGCCAGTTTTGGCCCGTTTTTGGGCCGTTTTGGCCAGTTTTTGGCCTGTTCTTGCATTGCGCGGTGACCGTCGAGAGCGGAGCAAAACGTCAGCCATCTCAGCACCCTGGAACCCCCCGGGTGGCACAGGGCTGGATGGGGCTTTCGTATAGCAGGGACGGTGCTGCCTCTCGCTTCGCTCGCTGTCCGCCGCTCGCCGCTCGCTCGCGCAGCCAAAAATGGCCAGTTTTGGCCCGTTTTTGGGCCGTTTTGGCCAGTTTTTGGCCTGTTCTTGCATTGCGCGGTGACCGTCGAGAGCGGAGCAAAACGTCAGCCATCTCAGCACCCTGGAACCCCCCGGGTGGCACAGGGCTGGATGGGGCTTTCGTATAGCAGGGACGGTGCTGCCTCTCGCTTCGCTCGCTGTCCGCCGCTCGCCGCTCGCTCGTGCAGCCAAAAATGGCCAGTTTTGGCCCGTTTTTGGGCCGTTTTGGCCAGTTTTTGGCCTGTTCTTGCATTGCGCGGTGACCGTCGAGAGCGGAGCAAAACGTCAGCCATCTCAGCACCCTGGAACCCCCCCCGGGTGGCACAGGGCTGGATGGGGCTTTCGTATAGCAGGGACGGTGCTGCCTCTCGCTTCGCTCGCTGTCCGCCGCTCGCCGCTCGCTCGTGCAGCCAAAAATGGCCAGTTTTGGCCCGTTTTTGGGCCGTTTTGGCCAGTTTTTGGCCTGTTCTTGCATTGCGCGGTGACCGTCGAGAGCGGAGCAAAACGTCAGCCATCTCAGCACCCTGGAACCCCCCGGGTGGCACAGGGCTGGATGGGGCTTTCGTATAGCAGGGACGGTGCTGCCTCTCGCTTCGCTCGCTGTCCGCCGCTCGCCGCTCGCTCGTGCAGCCAAAAATGGCCAGTTTTGGCCCGTTTTTGGGCCGTTTTGGCCAGTTTTTGGCCTGTTCTTGCATTGCGCGGTGACCGTCGAGAGCGGAGCAAAACGTCAGCCATCTCAGCACCCTGGAACCCCCCGGGTGGCACAGGGCTGGATGGGGCTTTCGTATAGCAGGGACGGTGCTGCCTCTCGCTTCGCTCGCTGTCCGCCGCTCGCCGCTCGCTCGCGCAGCCAAAAATGGCCAGTTTTGGCCCGTTTTTGGGCCGTTTTGGCCAGTTTTTGGCCTGTTCTTGCATTGCGCGGTGACCGTCGAGAGCGGAGCAAAACGTCAGCCATCTCAGCACCCTGGAACCCCCCGGGTGGCACAGGGCTGGATGGGGCTTTCGTATAGCAGGGACGGTGCTGCCTCTCGCTTCGCTCGCTGTCCGCCGCTCGCCGCTCGCTCGTGCAGCCAAAAATGGCCAGTTTTGGCCCGTTTTTGGGCCGTTTTGGCCAGTTTTTGGCCTGTTCTTGCATTGCGCGGTGACCGTCGAGAGCGGAGCAAAACGTCAGCCATCTCAGCACCCTGGAACCCCCCGGGTGGCACAGGGCTGGATGGGGCTTTCGTATAGCAGGGACGGTGCTGCCTCTCGCTTCGCTCGCTGTCCGCCGCTCGCCGCTCGCTCGTGCAGCCAAAAATGGCCAGTTTTGGCCCGTTTTTGGGCCGTTTTGGCCAGTTTTTGGCCTGTTCTTGCATTGCGCGGTGACCGTCGAGAGCGGAGCAAAACGTCAGCCATCTCAGCACCCTGGAACCCCCCGGGTGGCACAGGGCTGGATGGGGCTTTCGTATAGCAGGGACGGTGCTGCCTCTCGCTTCGCTCGCTGTCCGCCGCTCGCCGCTCGCTCGTGCAGCCAAAAATGGCCAGTTTTGGCCCGTTTTTGGGCCGTTTTGGCCAGTTTTTGGCCTGTTCTTGCATTGCGCGGTGACCGTCGAGAGCGGAGCAAAACGTCAGCCATCTCAGCACCCTGGAACCCCCCGGGTGGCACAGGGCTGGATGGGGCTTTCGTATAGCAGGGACGGTGCTGCCTCTCGCTTCGCTCGCTGTCCGCCGCTCGCCGCTCGCTCGCGCAGCCAAAAATGGCCAGTTTTGGCCCGTTTTTGGGCCGTTTTGGCCAGTTTTTGGCCTGTTCTTGCATTGCGCGGTGACCGTCGAGAGCGGAGCAAAACGTCAGCCATCTCAGCACCCTGGAACCCCCCGGGTGGCACAGGGCTGGATGGGGCTTTCGTATAGCAGGGACGGTGCTGCCTCTCGCTTCGCTCGCTGTCCGCCGCTCGCCG
>NW_027020840.1:0-12500 GCF_036884655.1 Musa acuminata AAA Group
ATAGAATTCAATTAAGATAATGTATGAAAGTAGAATTCCTTGTATTCTCATTTGAGAATGGAAGGAAGGATTTTTGATTTGGGAGAGTTCAAAAAAAAAGAAGGATTTTTTGACTTGCCTTTTTCATTTTTCCCTTATAAAAATAACTCAATCAAAATAAAATTATCTAATCTACAAGAACGAAATGTTTGTTATGTTTAATATCTTTAGCTTAATCTGTATCTGTCTTAATTCTGTCCTTTATTCGAATAGTTTTTTCTTTGCCAAATTGCCTGAAGCTTATGCCGTTTTCAATCCAATCGTAGATGTGATGCCTGTCATACCTGTTCTCTTTTTTCTCTTAGCCTTTGTTTGGCAAGCTGCTGTAAGTTTTCGATAAAATCCTTAATACTTTGCCAAATCCATTCATGATTTATTCGACAAAAAAAATTATAAAAATGGATAAGATCGGCTAAGTCTTACATTAGAATTATAAACCCTCGATTAAAAAATGGAAATTCTTGTATATTGAGTAACCGCGGAGATGAATTTTGATCAGTTTATTTACTCGTTCTGACCTTTCAGTGAGTAAGGAGTTTATTAGGTCTAGGTCCCCTACAATACCTAATTGTCGATATGACAAGAAAATTTTTGTGAGGAAGGAATAAAAATCTTATTACAAAGAAATTCGTAAAAGTGACTTTCTTTTTCTTTTCAAATCAAAAAACTCCATTTTGGGGGGTATGATGTCAAATCAAACAAAATAGTATATGTGGTAAAAAGAAAAAATAGGTAATCTATTCCCTTTTTCTAAAATGATCTTATCTTGGAGATTGTGTAATGCTTACTCTCAAACTCTTTGTTTACACAGTAGTGATATTCTTTGTTTCTCTCTTCATCTTCGGATTCTTATCTAATGATCCGGGACGTAATCCTGGACGTGAGGAATAAAAAAAAATTGAGTTTTCTTTGTTTTTCTAATTTTTTCTTATTATTTTATCTATTCCATATATTCACTTTACCTATAAAAAAATAAAGGAATCGAAATTCCTTCGAAATCGAAAGTATCAAGTAATCAGAGCGGGCGGAGAGAGAGGGATTCGAACCCTCGGTACGAATAACTCGTACAACGGATTAGCAATCCGCCGCTTTAGTCCACTCAGCCATCTCTCCCAATTTAAATAAAATTGAAATTTCAATAAAATTTCAAATGAAATTGAAATTAACTATTTCAATTTAAATTGAAATTAAATAAAAAAAGAAAAGAAAATAATAAAAAAGAAAAAATTTTTAATTTTTAAGATATTAATTATTAAGTTTAAGAAAGACATTAATATAATATTTTTTATTAAGAAAGATATTAAACATTATAATTTAAGAAAGATATTAAACATTATAATTATAACATTATCATTAGAAATATGAAACATTCTATTAAAATTTCTAATTATAGAATAGATTTCATTACAGATGAAATAAAAAAAAAATAAAAAGTGAATAATTAAAAATTAAAATTATTAATAAATTCTAATCTAAATTTAAAGGTTAAAGGAATTGAAATTTTATTTTCAATTAAAGTAAAGAAAAAACAAATTAAAGGTTTTTTTTATGTAATAAAAAATTTCTTAAATATTATAATATTAAATATTATAATATTATATTATAAGTAATTTTATAAGTAATTGTATATTATAAGTAATTATATAATTAAGTAATTAATAATATTATATTATAATAATATTATATTATAAGTAATTATATAATTAAGTAATTATATAATTATAATTATATAATTATATTTATATTAAGTTAAGTTAATTTTAATAATTTAAGTAATGTAATTATATAAGTAATTATATAATTATATTTATATTTAAGTTAATTTACATTTACGTAATTTAATTTAAGTTTCATTTAAGTAAGTTAAGAGTAAGTCAAGAACGAATTTGATCAAGAATTCCATTTAGATAAGATTCGAAACAGGTATCTCCAATAGAAAGAAAACCTTACTTCTTTAATTTTGTACGAAAGGTTTATTCTCCCGGCCTGGTCCTAGTTAAGTACTGGCCGGGCCAGTACCTCTTTTTTTGTCCAGCTTCAATGACCCCTTCAGACAGACTGAGAATGCCAGCAATCCAGCAAAGGAAAAGTATAAGTATAACTTTATACTGTTTTTTAAATTTATATATGTTATTTAGAAAAGCTTTGTGCTCTTCGCCTTTTAAGTCCCTGGCTGGCGGGACTAAATATGTGTCAACGTTATAATTTTAATGCTATCTTGATTGCGTCTCACTCCCTTGTTCGACAAATAGTCCATTCATATACAATAATGTATATGTAGCGGGTATAGTTTAGTGGTAAAAGTGTGATTCGTTCTATTAACAACTTAAAAAGTTAAGGGGTCTCTCGGTTTTTTGCATACTCCGATCAAAAACTTTATTTCTTAAAAGGGTTTAATCCTTTACCTCTCAATAGCATATTTGAGGAAGAACATACATTCTCACGATTTGTATCCAAAGTCCAATTAGAAATTCTATTTTCGAAATTGAATAAGAAAATTGGATTATGTATATGGAGTCGTGAAACATAATTTTTTTTGAATTGGATCAATTCTTCCAATCGAATGAGTATGAATAAAGGATCTATGGATGAAGATACAAAAGTTTATTTCCAATCGTAACTAGATCTTAAATTTTGGTGTTGTAAAAGGGAAATTGAAGCCAAACAAGCTAGAAAAGGGTGGTTTTGGTTTACTAGAACCATCAGCATATTGTTTCAGCTCGGTGGAAACCAAATTCTTTTCCTCGGGATCCTGCGAGTGGAAATAGGGAACGAAGTAACTAGACTAGACGGATTTGGTATAATCCCTCTCCTCTAGAGGGATCATCTAGTAAGCGAGTAGTTTGGGATACATTCAGACAGAAAGGCTGACATAGATGTTATGGATCTAATTTTCTCTAGGAATACATCAATCTTCCATAAAGGAGCCGAATGAAATCAAAATTTCACGTTCGGTTTTGAATTAGAGACGTTAAAAGTGATCAAGCAACGTCGACTATAACCCCTAGCCTTCCAAGCTAACGATGCGGGTTCGATTCCCGCTACCCGCTCCATATTTCTTATTATGTATTATACATCTTATTATGTTATGTATTATACATCTTATTATGTATTATACATACATGCACCATCAATTTAGATATGCATTCTTTTTTATTCCCTAAAATATTTTCCGTGTAATTTGATTTTTTATCCGAACAAAAGAAAGTAAGAATACAAAAAAATAAAATAGGAATGAAAAGCGTCCATTGTCTAATGGATAGGACAGAGGTCTTCTAAACCTTTGGTATAGGTTCAAATCCTATTGGACGCAATTTATTTCCATCTATTTTTAAAATGGCTATACTTTTTAAAAATGGCTATACTAAGAAACCCTTTTTGAATCATTCGAATCAGAACTATTTCTCAATGATTACTCTTGTACTAAGAATAGAATATACCAAGAATAGAATAAAAGTAAGAAATTTATGTTTGTTCCTGAAGTAAAAACAGTTCGATCTGTTCTTGAATAGCTTCCTTCAAAAGAAATTCTACTTCCTCGGTGAATGTCTTGGTAGAAGATATAATTTCTTGAAATTTAGGTTTATTGTTTTTTAAGTAGCTACGTAACTGACTGAGAAATTTCTTTACCTGTCCAATTTCTAGCGGATCAAGATATCCATTCGCTCCGGTATAAATAGTAGCTATCTGTTCTTCCACTGCGAGAGGGTCTGATTGGGATTGTTTAAGCAACTCGCGTAATCGTTGACCTCTTGCCAATTGATTCTGAGTAGCTTTATCGAGATCAGAAGCGAATTGTGCAAAGGCTTCTAACTCTGTGAATTGCGCTAGTTCCAATTTTGATTTGCCGGCTACTTGTTTCATGGCTTTAATTTGAGCTGCGGATCCTACTCTGGAAACGGAAATACCCACATTAATAGCAGGTCGGATTCCAGCATTGAATAGATCGGCAGATAAGAATATTTGTCCATCTGTAATGGAAATTACATTAGTAGGAATATAAGCTGAAACGTCTCCAGATTGAGTCTCAACTATCGGTAAAGCGGTCATACTTCCTTCACCTAAACTAGAATTTGATTTAGCGGCTCTTTCCAAAAGTCGTGAATGCAAATAAAAAACATCTCCTGGATAAGCTTCACGACCGGGAGGTCTTCTTAATAGAAGAGACATTTGGCGATAAGCTTGTGCCTGTTTGGAGAGATCATCATAAATTATTAAAGTATGTTGTCCACGATACATAAAAAACTCAGCCAGAGCCGCTCCCGTATAAGGAGCGAGGTATTGTAATGTAGCAGGTGAATCCGCCGTTTCGGCTACCACAATAGTATATTCCATCGCCCCCTTTTCCCGGAAAGTAGTCACTACCTGAGCCACAGAAGATGCTTTTTGACCAATAGCTACATAAACACATATTACATTTTGACCTTTTTGATTGAGAATCGTATCTGTGGCTACGGCTGTTTTGCCGGTCTGTCTGTCCCCAATAATTAATTCTCGCTGACCGCGTCCTATAGGGATCATCGAATCAATGGCAATAAGCCCCGTTTGAAGAGGCTCATATACAGAACGTCTAGAAATAATACCTGGGGCAGGAGATTCAATTAACCGAGATTCAGAAGCTGAAATTTCACCTCTCCCATCAATAGGTTTAGCCAGAGCATTTATAACACGACCCAAATAACCCTCACTCACAGGTATCTGAGCAATTCGTCCTGTTGCTTTTACGGAACTTCCCTCTTGTATCATCAAACCATCACCCATTAATACAACGCCAACATTATTTGATTCCAAATTCAGAGCAATGCCTATTGTACCCTCTTGAAACTCTACTAATTCACCTGCCATTACTTCATCAAGACCATGAACACGAGCAATTCCGTCGCCTACTTGAAGTACGGTACCGGTATTCACAATCTTTATTTCTCTACTATATTGTTCAATACGCTCACGAATAATATTACTAATTTCGTCGGCTCGAAGGGTTACCATTAGTGTTTCTTTATTCTTTTTAGGAAGGAAAAGATAAAAATAATGCCTAAACTATAACTAAAAAAAGAAGGGCTAATCAGTTATTTCTTGCATGGCCCCGAGAATGCCAATATTAGCACGGATCGTACGGAAATGTAACTCGCTATTCAAGCAACTATTCAGAGTTCCTAGAGCTCCTTGTAAGGCTTGTTGGAAAACTCGTTGTCGGACCTGATTAATCGCTCTTTGTTGTTCAAACTGAAGGGTTTCATTTTTGTAATTTTCTAATTGTTCCAAACTATTACTAGTGGCATTAATCAAATTTTGTTTTTCTCGTTCTATTTCAGAGTATCCATTCATTCGATACTCATCTGCTTCCATTTCCACTTTACGTAAGCGAGCCCGGGCTCTTTCGAGCTGCTCAATGGCCCCTTTACGTAATTCTTCCGAATTTCGAATAGTATTCAAAATCCTCTGTTTTCGATTATCTAATAAATCATTTAATGAAAGTAGATTATCTTATCATTAATTTCAAAACTTCCATGATCTCTTCCCGAACCAAACATGAATCTTTCGATTCATTTGGCTCTCACGCTCAATTATTTATTTTATTTATGGTGTGGGTATTCCCATATCTTTTTTAATGTTTTATTTATGGTGTGGGTATTCCCATATCTTTTTTAATGTAATGAGCCTACCCTCTCTTTTCTGTTTGTATTCAAAGATGTCAAAACTGATACAAGACCAGAATATCAGGAGGACTCTTCCGACTAGACCAGACAAAAATCTAGAATTGTCAGCAAAGTTGTTTCTTTATTTGTATTTTATTTATATTTGTTTTGTATTTTATTTATCATTTTCATTTTTAGAATTCTATTTCATTTTTCATTTTAAAAAAATGAAAATAATAATTATTATATTTTTTATTTGTTTCTTCAAGTCCAAAAATTCCTCTTTTTTTATACATAGGTCGTCATTTCGGCATTAGATAAAAAAAGCAAAGTGCTCATTTTTCTAGTAAATGGTTCAAATTCTTTTATCGATATGAGTGTTCTATATCAAATCAAATAAATTACCAACTATTTTTTTTTTAACCATTTCGTTACTAACGTAGTGGTAGAAGTGGTAGAAAGAGTACCATGTTTTACCTGGACTTTAAACAATTTAGCTTTAACCATGTTAATGGTCTCACAATTATTGGTTGATAGAGAATCAAAGTGGATTTACCAATAAGTCACGAAATGCTATGGTTCTTACATATGATTTCTTAATTTATTCAGAAGTAATTCGTCGAGATCGTGCACCTTTTTCCTATTTCTCCTATAAATACCATAAATAAAGTGCAGCTGGATGGATCCAACCTATTCTTGAAATACACAACTCGCACACACTCCCTTTCCAAAATAAATCAATACACCAAGCACTACACTTAGATTTATTGGATTTGTTGCTAAAATATCGGTATTAAACCCGAAACTCCGGCGGATGGCCAGTGACCCAAGGAAACGAAAGAATCGATTACATTTTTCATATGCTCCCCTCTCTTATGGATAGGACTAACAAAGAACAGAGTTCTTTTTGTATCACTTCACTCGCCTTTTTTTGATCGATTTCTTTTTATTAATTTCATTTCCACTTTATTTAATGGCAATAGATTAAATCATTTGTTTGAAATTTATTATTTTTTAAGTTTTCAAGAAGTTTCCAATAAGATACTTTACTTAGGTCTTAGATCTCATATCAATTGATAACTATTTCGTTTGTTGAAACGCTTCGAACAATGAAAGTAAAAAAGTTTTCTATTGTACTAAGCTAAGGACAGAAAGGAAGAAAGCAAGCGAATCTGGTAATTCCTCATCCTCAAATCAGCCCTTCCTGGCGTATTGTCTCAACAAATAAGTAATTTATAAGTAAAGTGTAAATATAATTCGAAGAAGCAAAGGGCAATTCCAAGTTAAAGTTAATAAAATAAGAAAAAGTATGTAAGGTACTTTTTTCTATTTATTTCTAGGATTAAACAAAAGGATTCGCAAATAAAAGCGCTAACGCCACGACCAGTCCGTAAATTGTTAAAGCTTCCATAAAAGCTAGACTAAGCAATAAAGTACCTCGTATTTTACCCTCTGCTTCTGGTTGTCTCGCAATACCTTCTACAGCTTGGCCTGCAGCAGTACCTTGACCAACTCCAGGTCCAATAGAAGCAAGCCCCACGGCCAATCCAGCAGCAATAACGGAAGCGGCAGAAATCAGTGATTCATGGTAAGTTCCTCGCACAAAAAAAAAGAAATGGTTAATGATACAATCAAACCAATGAATTATTACTCATTTTATCATTAAGATCCAGCGGTCCGAAGTAACTAAAAACTCCGAATTGAAATGATAATATTACTAAATTACTGAACTGAATCGTCACAACTATCTCGTTTTTACCCATAATGGTGTTTTGTAAATCCATATGCATACAGTTCTAACTATTGTATTTCTTTGTTTCGAACCACTCTTTCATTTAATTCTTCGTTTCTTTACTACACCATTCTTGAGTTCATCTCTTTGTTCATTCAATCCACAATCACAGACAAAATAGAAGGACTGATATTGAAATCCGTCTAAATGGAGTGTGACTAAATGCAGTGTGAGCTGCAATCAATATCAATCAAATTAATACCAATACAAATCAATATCAATATAATCAATATGTAGTAATATAAAAGTATGTAGTAGTACCAATATCAATATATAGTAATAATTAATACTAATAATTATCGATAATATAATTATAAATGATTATATTAACTAATACTTAATTGATACTTAGATATTTTACATATGAATATTAATACTTATATTAATATTAACTATTAAACTAATTATTAATGTTAACTAATACTTATTTTATTACTTATATTTATTTACTTATATTTATTTATTTATTTATTATTATTTATTATTATATTTATTATATTATTATTATATTAATATTATTATTATATTATATTATCATTATAGGATTATATTATGTATAGGATTATATTTTATATTATGTATAGGATTATATTATGATTACAGAGTAGAAGTTATGATTATAAAAATAGTAATAGTATGTAATTAAGTAATAGCATGTAATTAAGTAATAGCATGTAATTATGTAATATAGTGATGTTATATAGGATGATAGGGATAGCCTTATATAACTAATGAATATCTAATGTCATTCTAATATGACATATATATTTGTTTCTTCCATAACGTAAACCACCCGCATTTTTTTTAGATTAAATCGGATTCTAGAATCATTCCTAGAAACATAGACCGGGGTCCGAGCTTATAGACATTACATACATCTAGTATACCCTCCCCAACCCTTCTTTTTTTTTTTACAATTCTGTAATACCGTCCATCTTTTCTCCTAAAACTCTAAGTCATATAGTAATACGTTATTATGTTCCCCAACCAATTGGATTATCTTGAACCACGCATGAATTGGGATAAACTTACTTAATAATAATAATAAAAAATAATAATAAAAAGACTATTTTGAAAGCTAGTCAATGATGACCCTCCATGGATTCACCTATATAAGCCGCAGCTAACGTTGCAAAAATAAGAGCTTGAATACCACTTGTAAATATCCAAGAAACATGACAGGTATAGGAACTACTGAAGGGGACTAAAGAAACAAGAACGACAACTACTAATTCATCAGCCAATATATTCCCGAAAAGTCGAAAACTAAGAGATAAGGGTTTTGTGAAATCTTCTAGGATGTTAATTGGTAAAAGTATTGGAGTTGGTTGAATGTATTTCCCAAAATAACCCAATCCTTTTTTGCTAAGACCCGCATAAAAATATGCGACTGACGTGAGTAAAGCTAAAGCAACAGTAGTATTTATATCATTCGTGGGCGCAGCTAACTCCCCATGAGGTAACTGTATAATTTTCCAAGGTAAAAGAGCACCTGACCAGTTAGAAAACAAAAATAAATAGGAACATAGTTCCAATAAAGGGAAACCAAGGACCATATTCTTCTCCAATCTGGGTTTTGCTCAAGTCTCGAATAAATTCAAGGACATATTCGAAGAAATTCTGACCGCCGGTCGGAATGGTTTGTGAATTCCGAACAGCTAGGATCACCGAACCTAATAAGATAGCAATTACTACCCAAGAAGTGATAAGTACTTGGGCATGACTTGTAAACCTCCTATTTGCCAATAGAAATGTTGGCCTACTTCTACACCCGATATATCGTATAACCCCTTGAGTGTTTTAATGGAACATGGTATAACATTCATATGGTCCCTCTAACAAAAATTGAACTTCAAAAAATAAATTATTTTGATTCAACCATCTCTTTCTCAACTCACCAACTTGAATCACTAATTGTATTCATCAATCGTATATTTAGGATATCAAGAAATTACATAGGATACCAAGAAATCACATAACATCATAACATATTATCAATATGCCCACATTTCCATTTTGTTTTTTCTTTTTTTTTAATTCAAGAATAGTAACCGATCCAATAAATCTATAAAATCCCCAAATAATTAACTAATTATTCTTAATCATAATCAACGATTTCTTATATAGCTACAACGGCCCTCACAAATTGCGGATACTAATTTGTTAAGAACCAATCGGATTGAAGCTATAGCGTCATCATTGGCTGGGATCGAAATATCTGCGAGATCGGGGTCACAATTTGTATCGATTAAACAAATCGTCGGAATCCCTAAAATTACACATTCTCGAAGAGCCATATATTCTTCTTGCTGATCAACGATGATCACAATATCAGGCAATCCCGTCATATATTTGATACCGCCGAGATATGTTTGCAAGGCAGATAATTTTCTCTTCAACATTGCGGCATCTCTTTTGGGAAGACGGTTGAGTTTCCCCATCTTTTGTTCTGCTCTTAAATCCCTGAACTTTTGAAGTCTCGTTTCCGTAGTAGACCAATTCGTTAACATACCACCGAGCCATTTTTTATTAACATAATGGACACCGGGCCCTTATTGCAGCTGATGCTACTGAATCCGCTGCTTTATTTTTGGTACCAACAATTAAGAAGTTTTTTCCCCTACTTGCTGCAATCAAAAACTAAATCACAGGCTTCTGATAAAAAACGAGCCGTTCTAGTGAGATTTGTAATATGAATACCTTTACGCTTTGCAGAGATGTAAGGGGCCATTCTAGGATTCCATTTCTTAGTACCATGACCAAAATGAACTCCGGCCTCCATCATCTCTTCCAAATTGATGTTCCAATATCTTCTTGTCATTTTTCCCCACACTTCCTTTTTGTTTTTTCTTTTTTATTTTTTAACAAAGAGACGAGGTACTTTGAAATAAATAATTGTTCCGATGGAACCTTCTACCGGAATTAACCGTTGATACACGGTACAAACCATTAATGTCTTTTAATTACTTATTTTTTTTTTACCAAATCAATACTCGGACCAGATAGTTAAGTTAAAAGACAGATAGTTAAAAGTGAAAAGATAGTTAAAGTAAAAGAATCTGCTCTTAGGAATCATGAAATCGCGTAAACGATTGTTCTGATGTCTCATGGAAATGGGACGTAAGAACAAAATAATTCTCTATGGTGTAACAAAATATCTCTCATTTCCAAATCGAATAGATTCTTTCTTTTGATTTCCAAATAAATGTTCTTGTCTTGCCTTGAACGGTTGCACTAATTTTTTGAATCCGGTACCAACGGGTATAATCCCACCCAGAACAACGTTCTCTTTCAGCCTTTCAACCAATCAATACGACCTCGTAGAGCAGCTTTTGCTAAAACTCGAGCGGTTTCTTGAAAACTTGCTTCGGATATGAAACTTTGAGTATTCAAAGATGCCCTCGTTATTCCAATAGGATTGCCCGATAAGAGATCGCTTCGTCCAAAGCGCGCCCCGCTCGTTCCGCTCGCAACAATCCGATTAATTCCCCAGGTGAAAAAACATTAGACATTCCATCTTCTGAAACCAACACTTTTGATGTTACTTGACGTACAATAATCTCTATATGTCTATTATGGATCTGTACCCCCTGGGATCGATAAACCTTTTGGATTTTATTAACCAAAGAGATACGACTTTGAACTATGGTTAGCTCCGCTTGAATCAAGAATCCCCAGGGGATTCCAAGAATTTTTGGTATCCTTCGTTCCAACCTTCAACTCTCCTTTCGAGGTTCATCGATATTGAATCAATAGAACGTACTTCTAAGATTTGTTCCACTTTTGGAAGACCTTGCGTTATGTCACCAGATCTCGATTTTTCATATATAAATGTAACTAATGTATCTCCTTCGTAAAAGATTTCTCATAATGGCCATGAACAGTAGCTCCTGGAGTGGCCAAATAGGGCTTAGCCGATCTTATAACTAAGGAGTCAACATGAACAATTATGATCTGACCAGATTTTTCTACGTGTGGTTCGTATTTGAATAGACATACATTTTCACAAAAAAATTGTCCAAGACGAATTTTTTTAGATGTCTCTTCCCATAATCGTGATGGAGAAAGTGCCAATTCAAATGGAATGGATTCAAAATGATGTTACTGCATGGATCGGGGTTATAAATCCTCCTATTTTCATCTATTAAACAGTATTTAAGTACTTGAAGTACTTGGAAAGTCTGTTGAAAATTGTCAAGTAGCAAATATTTCTTTAACAAGATCTGATTATAAGTTATTAAATGGTAAGATGAATAGAAATTTGCTATTTTAGGTACAATAGTGCCTAAGGGACCCAGCAAATCCTTAATTGGGATTATGGGATCCGATTCTTTTGTCATATTGTTATATTTTGAACCATTGAATGGGCCAATTCGAAAACAATTGGATGATGACAAAATTATCAAAGATTGGCATTCCTTATTTCGATTTAACAATGTACCAATAGTACCTTGATGTTGGGTAAGTGATTGAATCCTGGCCTTGTAAAAAAAAGGATTGATATTTGTGCGATCTAATCCATTATCGGAAATCAATCCGGAACTTGCCCTATCATATCTTTTTCCGGTATACGAAATAGTGGACTTGACTAACTCAATTCTTATGAAATCTCGAATCAGATCATTTGTTCTTACCTCAACAAAGGAAGCGTGAACCTCTTCCGGAGAACCTTTTTGCTCTTGATCCCAATTCAATACTAAGCAAGTCCGAACTAATTGAATACTTGTGTGAGAAATTCCTCGAATTGACTTGCCATTTCCATGAAGGATATAATTGACAACTCTAAGTTGGACATTATCCTTTTCCCGCAGGAGATCTTGAGGAAAAAGTGTTGCTAAATTTATGCCATCAGCTATTTCATATACTACGGGTCGAACCAAAACAAAATACTTTTTCTTGGTAGGTGTGATCCGTTGGACATAGATCCAATTTTTCCATTTTTTTGATTCCTTAGAAATTTTTTTTTCTGTTTCCGGTGGTATCAAAATGCCGCTGTGCCTGGATATCTTATCTGCCTCTCCAGGAAAATA
>NW_027020840.1:17500-27500 GCF_036884655.1 Musa acuminata AAA Group
AAACGTATAGGGCTTTGTCACCTCTCCAACTATCTCTCCATTAGGTAAAATTTTGTTGGCCCAAGCCTTTATTTGTTGAGGAGAAACTAGTCCAATTCGAAGTTGTTGATGTTTATACCGGTCAATCATAGAATAGAAATTCTGATTCATTCAGATCAAGCTTCCTTCCTATTAATCTGGAAGTTCTTCTCAGATACAAGGAAATGATTCAGTTCTAGAGCTAAAGATCGTAGTTCTCGAACGAGCAATCGAAAAGATTCTGGAGCATCTTCTGGGTTAGATACTCTTCCTCCAATGATCGTAGCACCAAGTACTTCTTGACGAGCTCTAATATGATCAGATTTATAAGTAAGCATCTCTTGTAAAATATGAGCAACACCAAATCCCTCTAGAGCCCAAACTTCCATTTCCCCTACTCGTTGTCCCCCTTGCTTCGCCCTTCCTCTAAGGGGTTGTTGTGTAACAAGTGCGTAATGTCCACTAGAACGTCCATGGATTTTATCATCAACTTGATGAATTAATTTTAAAATATAGGACTTTCCTATTAGAACAGGTTGTTCAAAAGGATTTCCTGTTCTTCCATCAAATATTCTGCTTTTTCCCGGATATTCGGGTTCAAATACCCATGGATTTTTTGTTTGCTTACTGGCTTCATATAATTCGGAAAACACTAGTTTTCTCGAAGCCTCTTGCTCATATCTCTCATCAAAAGGTGCTATTCTATAATGTCTCTTTAGCAGATCCCCCGCTAACCCGAGCGAGCATTCAAATATCTGTCCCACATTCATTCGTGATGGTACTCCTAATGGGTTGAAGACCATATCAACAGGTGTTCCATCTTGCAAATAGGGCATATCTTGTCTAGGCAAAATTTTTGAAATGATACCCTTATTCCCATGTCTTCCAGCTACTTTATCACCTACTTTGATTTCACGTTTCTGTGAAATATATACACGAATCATTTCTGAATTATAACAGGAACCCCCCTTTTTCCGGATCCATCTCACATCAATAACGCGACCTCTTCCGCCTATAGGTAGTTTTAGAGAAGTTTCTTTTGCAGTGGATACCTGAATTCCAAGTATGGCTCGTAATAATCTATCCTCTGGAGCATACGACGATTCGTTTGCTGTCTGAGGTGTTAATTTACCTACTAAAATATCACCTGTTTCTACCCAAGATCCCAGCATCACAACTCCATTTCTGTCTAAATTGCGGAGTAAATGAGCCTCTAGATGTGGTATTTCCTTAGTGATTCTTTCAGGTCCTTGGCTTGTCACATGAGTCTGAATTTCATATTTCCGGATGTGAAAAGAAGTATAAATATCTTCATAACCAGACGTTCGCTAATTAGTACTGCGTCTTCAGAATTGTAACCCTCCCATGGCATATAAGCTACTAATACGTTTTTTCCTAAAGCAAGTTCCCCCCCAACTGTAGCCGCACCGTCCGCTAAAATTTGTCCTTTTTTAATGCATTTACCCCGCGGAACCTGAGGTTTTTGATGCATACAAGTATTTTTGTTGGAACGTTGATAGATAACTAATGGAATACTTATACTTATAGTAGTGTCCCCATTACTTGATAAAATGATCTTGTGAGGGTCAGTATAAATGATCTTTCCCTCGTGTTCGGCTATAGCGGAAACCCCCGAATCCAGAGCCGTTTGGCGTTCCAGTCCAGTTCCAACAATGCACCTCTCGGACTGAGAAAGCGGAACTGCTTGGCGCTGCATATTAGAACTCATTAAAGCCCGATTCGCATCATTATGCTCGATAAAAGGAATGAGGGAAGCTCCAATAGAAAAATATTGGAAGGAAAAATACTTCTAAGATGAATCTGTTCCCATGCAATAGTCAGGAACTCTTGACGGTATCGGGCTGGAACAACCTGTTCTTCCTGAATACCCCGATTCAAGGCCAAAGAATTTCCGCTGCTACCATATAATATTCATCTCTATTTGGTGATAAATAAACTATCTGTGCCTCTTTTGATCTTTCAGATATTTCATAAATGGACTCTCTATAGATCCCCAATGGCCAATCCTCACATGAATGGCTAAGGATCCAATAAGTCCAACATTGATTCCTTCGGACGTGTCAATTGGACAAATACGTCCATAGTGGCTAGGATGAATATCTCGTATCCGAAAACTAGCAGTTCGCCCCGTCAATCCTCCAGGACCCAAATAACTCAATTTTCGCCCATGAACGATTTGTGTCAATGGATTAGTTCGATCCAAAACTTGAGATAAAGGATGTAGGCCAAAAAACGATTCATAAGTGGTTGTTAATGAAGTTGAAGTTACCAAATTTTGAGGAGTCGGTATCAATTTATGCCGAATTGCTCCACATATAGTTCCTCGAACCGCATTTTCTAAACGAACAAGAGCCAGTCCGAATTGATCCTGTAACAGATCCGCTATAGAACGAATCCGTTTATTTTTCAAGTGATTCATATCGTCAAGTGTACCCATTCCAAATTTAATTCCGATCAAATGATCCGCAGCAGCCAATACATCTCGTGGTAATAAAAATGTATTGTTCTGAGGTATATCAAGATTCAGTCTCCGGTTCATATTTCGTCGACCAATCCTTCCTAATTCACATCTTTGTTGAAAAAATTTCTTTTGTAATTCTTTACATAAAGACTCAGAAAATACCGGATCCCCGCCTACACAAGCAAATTGTTGATAAAATTCCAAAATAGCATTTTCTTTTGACCCAATCTTTTTTTTTCTCCTTATCATTCGGGAAAGACAAGAAAATTTCAGGGTAACAAACATTATCTAGAATTTCTCTTAGATTCGAACCCATAGCTGATGATAGAATTAGAATAGATATTTTTTGTTTCCTACTTACACGGCCCATATCCTTGCTTTTCTATCAATTTCTAATTCCGATCTTCCTCCCCAATCTGATATTATTGTGCTGGTATAGACAGAAATTCCGTTATGGTCCAATTCTGAACGGTAGTAAATACCAGGACTTTGCAATATTTGATTGATCACAATTCTGTATATTCCATTTACTATAAAGGTTCCCAGGGAATTCATTAGGGGAATGTTTCCAATAAAAACGGTTTGTTCTTGCATATCTCTACCGGTTTTCCAAATTAATCCCGCGGGTACATATAATTCAGAAGAATATGTGAGTGATTCATACACAGCATCTCTTTCGTTTATCAAGGGTTCTACCAATTGATATCTTTCCACAAATAATTTAAATTCAATTTCTTGATCTGTATCTTCAATTTTTGGAAACTTATGAAATTCTTCCGTCAAGCCCTCATTAATGAACCTACAAAATCCCTCAAATTGGATCTGACTAAATCCAGGTATTGTGGACATTCCCTCATTTCCATCATTCCGGAGCATCTTAATCTTAAGTTTCCTGTTTATTGAAAAATCCCATTATTAGCTCACTATTTATCGAACCATACGGATCGATCTAGCAATGATGGAATGTATATTCTGTTTACTGAATCACATGAAATTTTAGCCAACTCCATATACCATATATGTATTTCATACGTATGAACGGAAATGAGACAGAGGAATGAAGAGCATTTTCGACGCAAGTTCGAATTTGCGACAGGTACAACAGGAACAATATAGAGTTTCCCTTTTTAGCATACTTAATTTTATTTGAGTTTCATTTCATGTTCAAAAAAAATTTCGAATTATTTTTTTGCTAGTAGAATATATAGAATATGATTGAATTGCGTAATAGGAGTAATATTTATTAAGTGCATGCCAATATAGCTATCTACCTGTCCGCATATCACATCTTTTATCGTAATTTCACTTGTGGCAACAGAAGTCAGGTCGCACTATATCATAATTCCTATTTTTTCTATTGCATATAGAAAATGAAAAAAGAAGGCACGACGATTCTCTATAGGGATATGGGATATGTACATAAGAGCGGTATCTGTGTAACAATTTCTGTTTTGAGGTTTACATATACACATATATATTGTTATAATTTATATTGTTATAATTGAAATTGAAAAAGATTGATTATTGAAAATAATTGATACTGAATTAGTCATAAATCAATTTGATTTTGTTATGCCATTAAGGAAACGCAACAATTTGAGATACAAATTGAAGAACCTTTCGCTAATTCAAAACAACAAAACAAATAGTTAATGGTTCCAATTTGCCCTGAATTTTTCAGTCTTTGACCAGAAATCTATTTTTTATCTTATTTGGATCGAATTTGGTTTGGCGACATGGCCAAGTGGTAAGGCGGGGGACTGCAAATCCTTTATCCCCAGTTCAAATCTGGGTGTCGCCTGATCAACAAAAAACTTGGGATTTCTTATTCTGCTGATTTAACTCGACGAATTCTGTCCCCGGAGAAGGAGAGGCAAAAGGATAAGCCTATCGATACTTTATTTTTAGAATCTGTAGTTCTATAAAGAAAGTCAATTTTTTAAAGAAAGTCAATTTTTTTCTAAAAATCCGGGCTTTGGGTGTGGCCCAAACCGGTACAAATAGGGATGAAGTAAGCCTTACTTATTAATATGATTATGATTTTAATATGATTATGATTGGTTCGGACATTTATTTTATAAGTAGAATAAATAAATAGTGAAAGTAAATTCTGGGATTCAAAACTACGAAAGTAAGAGGTCGGAAATCTTGGTATCCAAAGGTTCCTAAAGGACACTCCATTTTTGCTACTAGGATTGAAGAAGAGATTGTACGAAAGGACTATCAAGAATTCCTAATTATTTTACACTACCACCGTTGTGTCTACTGACTCTGTCTGGAATTCGATTGGATAGGCTGATGGGAAATCAATTTAGAAGTTGTGGAAAGGACTGAAGATACTTTGTATCCAGACTCACGAGAGTCTCTGAGTACTCAAACATTCAATCAGGATAGTTGGTCGGCTCTTATTGAGTAAAGAGTAAAAGTAAAAGTTGAAGAAACAAAAAAATTTCTTTGCCCGTGTAGGAATTTCTTTGCCCGTGTAAGATAGGGGGATTACGAAAAAAAGAAAGAATGTATGTAATACTGGTGATGGTGTCTCCCCATTCTTTCACAAAAAAAACAGTAAGGCTTAGATCAAATAGGAAATAGAGGTATCTGATAGATAGTTATCTATCTTGATGGTATATTTTGATGTCTTTTGCTATGAAAAAGGGTAACAAACAATAGGTCTTAGTACTCCTACATGTTCCATTGGGATAGGAGTATTCCTTTGTTATTTCATTTTCCGAGAAAAGGTGTGTGTATTGTATTTATGCTTAATGCTTCCCGATTCTACCAGAAATCTTATAATCTTGTTACGAGTAGATTCATTGGATTGGTTCATCAATAGCCTTAAGTTAAGTCAGAATTCCATTTTGACTCTGCGCCATTGATTCCACTATGATTATTGATCAATAATGGAATAATTCCTTCATAGAGATAGGAGACATAATTTATATGGATATAGTAAGTCTCGCTTGGGCTGCTTTAATGGTAGTCTTTACATTTTCCCTCTCACTCGTAGTATGGGGAAGGAGTGGACTCTAGGGGTACTACTAATCGAGTAATCGATTGAGTAATTGAATTCTATCAATTGTTTAATTGATCGTTTTGCAAAGCTTTAAAAAAAGAATGTCTCTGTTCAAAATTATACTGAAATACAGTAATGAATAAGAAAATACAATAATGAATAATAACCATTCGATCAAAGAATGAATGATTACTATAGTTGTATTTCGAAACCTAAATCTACGCATGATAGGAATTTTTTCCAACCGAATTCTTCCTAAATATTCTATTTTGATAAACCAGCTCTTACCAGAATTATGGATATTACAAAAAGAAAAAATCTGAAATTGGTTTTTTCTTTTTTTCTTTATTTGTTTCCCTCTTTCTTTACTTTTACTGTTCTAAGAGAAGAGAAAGCCGTTCCGCTATTCTAATTATATTAGATTACGACAATACATACTTTCTATTGGAAATGACTAGTTGTTGTCCAAAGAGGTTCTACACATAATAAGATTAGATCTTTCTTCCGTTGAGCGATCCACATATCGCGCATTTCACCTTTTTTTTTAGACTCCTAGAGATTTTTTTATGCTTTTTTTGACTCATCTCATGTCATGTTTAAGCATAAAAAATTGGGAAGGTCTACTCTATTAATCTACTTCTTTTTCAAATCTGAAGAAGTTATCATGGAATAGAACTCCGCAGATCATCTGTTAATAGATCAAGCAATGACTTCTTGAGATGGGAAATCTAAAAAAAGAAAAAGATTCTTTTCTTTGGTTTCGTTTTCTTTTATCTTTTTTTTTATTTAATTTATAGTAGAATATGCCCATACTCTTTTTGTCTTGCTCCATTGATTCCTTTGATAGATCTCGGGACCTATACCTATATATATATAAATTCTAAGAAAGCCAGGAATTAGAAGAGTTGGTCTTCAATTATTTGAATTGATCGAAATCCACACAAGTAAATGTAGCCAAAAAAATAATAGAATTGGACTGTTATTTTGATGTACTATTTAGATATACATCTAATCTATGTACATACATATTGTATATTGACCTAGATATAGGCTTTCTCTATATAAAAGCCTATATCTGTATACAGTACAACTTTCTATGAAATCATTAATAGGATAATAAATACTATACCATACTATCTCGGCTCAGATACTACTATCTCAGATACTTATTATCTCAGATACTTATGATTCCAGACAGATCATTTCATTTAAGACTTGGAGTTTGAATCCGTTTCTTTCATTTATTCAATCATTGATAAGAACTAATAAATCAAGTTTCAGTCAAATTAATCATTTTGACTGACTGTTTTTACGTAGATGATAAGTAAAAAGGCAGTAGGAACTAGAATGAACAGTGCAGTAGCAATAAATGCGAGAATATTTACTTCCATAATCTCATTGTTTTTTTACTTCGCAATAACTCGGGATCTAATCCCATAGAGATGAGAAATTTGATTCCTGTAAATTCAATGGGATGAATTGCATCCTGATGATACTGAATCGGATCAATATTATGAATAACAATATCTGATCTATCAAATCGATTCATCGTCGAGAATTGAATAGTATAACATAGGAAGATCCTTTATCCATACTAAATCTGAAATGGGATTCCTGATCCAATAAAGAATCCCATTGAATTTTCATCCTTTTCCACTTTTTCTTTTCTATAAATAACCCTACCGTCTTCCTTATATACTCCTCCTTCGTTATACTTATACATACAATTATGTACATACAATTATGAGGTATTATATGACTGGTATTCTATGAATCACACACAGATCCAAAGAGTAGAAGTGAGATGGAAAAAGGACGGGTTAAGTATAAAAGATCTAATATAATTCCAACAAATTTAATAAAAAGGAACGTTGCTTGGTCTTTTCTTTTATTTGATTAGTATCTCTTTCTTCGATTGGGACTGGAAGGCATACATCAAAAATTCAGTGTGCAATTTAAATGAGAATGAGATAGATTGTTTCCAATTAGTCATTGAGGATACACAAACAAAGTCGAAGCTAAAAAGGGTTGTCGTTTAACCTGACAAGTACTCTGTCGAGGTAATTATGTTAAGTTCATTATGTATTGTACAATAAACGAATACAATTTGCGTATGTACTCTCGGTAAAAATAGGAGCACTCTATTCTATTTCATTTATCAAGAAAATCGAAAAAGAAAGTCAGACGAGTATCTCTTAAAATACTAAATATAGGAATACCACCGATTGTACGAATCTATATATGTTATGTCTCTCCCTTATCACTCGGCACTAGTGGAAGAAATGGAAATTCCTGTATTTGTCTGATGATAAATGCGAAATGAAAAACAAAAGAAATAAGGATCTCCACTGGGATTAGATCTTGCCCCCTGTCTCCTTTTTCACGGAAAATAGATAAATTCATTTCTCCATTCATCGGTCGGATCCTAGTTCGGGACTGACGGGGCTCGAACCCGCAGCTTCCGCCTTGACAGGGCGGTGCTCTGACCAATTGAACTACAATCCCAGCGAGGTGTATGGTATACATATTCTTAATGGTTTCAGAAAAACATTTTCTTCGTCGCGTTGTAACAGAGACACGAATGATATACTAACTGATATCATATACACATAGAACACATAGATATGGACTATAGTGAAAGTGACACGGATTACTAGTAACCTGTGTTTATTTTATTTTATTGCCAAAAATAGATAATCAACCTTTCATTGAGAAAAAACGATTTTTCCTTTCATAATCTTTGCTTTGATTAAGTATTATGAATCTAGATCGTTAGAAAGAAAAGATCAGAACGAATGAGAAAAACATGGATAGAGAAACAAAAATGGACTCTTTCTCTTTTACGGATCAGGTATTTTTGTTTCTGGGGGACAAATTGGTTATATCATTGGTTATATCATATTCATGGAGCGGCGAATTTTTGGGCCGAGCTGGATTTGAACCAGCGTAGACATATCGCCAACGAATTTACAGTCCGTCCCCATTAACCGCTCGGGCATCGACCCAGGAAGAATTCCTTCTAGGCTTATTGATAATCCATGATCAACTTCCTTTCGTAGTACCCCCAGGGGAAGTCGAATCCCGCTGCCTCCTTGAAAGAGAGATGTCCTGAACCACTAGACGATAGGGGCATATCCGCCCAACTGTCATCATACTATGATGATAGTATGAGTAGTTTTTTGGAATTGTCAATATAATCTAATGATATGACTAGATCTGAACACTCTTTTCTACTTTTATGTTATGATTCCATAGAATTTTGTTTTGGATTTGATGGTTCATGAATGAACCATCCCATACTATTTTATATAGCGAAAGGAGGTACAGGACTCCGTCAGTTCAGGCAGTGATTGGTCCGACAGAACAGAAAAGGGGGTAGAACCCCACTTAATTTCTTTTCTTCAATTTTAACTCATTAATTTTAACTTAACTCATTGCTTCGTTCATTGTTCAGATAAAATATGCCTATCACTATCTCACATTAAGTCAGAAAATTAAAAAACGATAGAAATTTTCCTTTTTTCTTTTTTATTTTTTTATAAGAATTCGGTTCAGGGTACGAATACCCTCATCACATGATTCAAGAAAATCTATCGAATCTATGTCGATGTCAGATTGGTACATGTATCAATCAAGTGAATCTTGTTTTGATGAGTCAGTAAAGGTAAACAAGCGGGGTCGGTCTTGAAACAATTCACTGCATTATTTTTATCAAAAAAAAAAATAAAAAATTTGCCCACTTTTTACTTTTGGGGGGTAAATCAAATTGATTGCTCCTAAATGAACTATGTATATATTATGTGCATATATGTATATATCATGTACATATATTATGCAGTAGACTCATAATGGAAAAAGGCTATAATTCATGAATCGAATAAAACAAGCCCTTTTAACTCAGTGGTAGAGTAACGCCATGGTAAGGCGTAAGTCATCGGTTCAAATCCGATAAGGGCTTTTTCCACTAAACTAAAGTTTGAGTCTTTGTTTTTCGGTGGAGAATAGAGATTTCTTTTTATTTCTAAAAAGAAAAGGGTAACCACCATTATAATGACTTCTGATTATTACGAGTTATAGTTAAAAAGTGAAACATTATTCATTATTATTAGTATAAATAATAATGAATAATTGTAGTTATTAGAACTAGTCTACTCTGTACTGACAAAGTAGTCCTCTTCATGTCTAATTATTCAAATTTTTGTTTTTGGACAGGAATATTCTAGATGTCCAATCGCTATTATGAATCGCCAAACCAAAGTATTCTTACTTCTCCATTGTTTTTATCAAACCCAGCATCAAATTCTAAATCAAGAAAAAGTAAGTGGACCTAACCCATTGAATGACGACTATATCGGCTATTCTGATATTAAAATTCGATATAGATGAAATTGTACAAGCGGATTTTTTTATTTCCTTAGACCACGCAAGTCAGGAATTTGTCGATATTTCCGATTTAATGAATCTTCTTCTTACTGAATGCTCCATGG
>NW_027020841.1:0-15000 GCF_036884655.1 Musa acuminata AAA Group
AGTAGTTCCTATACCTGTCATGTTTCTTGGATTATTTACAAGTGGTATTCAAGCTCTTATTTTTGCAACGTTAGCTGCGGCTTATATAGGTGAATCCATGGAGGGTCATCATTGACTAGCTTTCAAAATAGTCTTTTTATTATTATTTTTTATTATTATTATTAAGTAAGTTTATCCCAATTCATGCGTGGTTCAAGATAATCCAATTGGTTGGGGAACATAATAACGTATTACTATATGACTTAGAGTTTTAGGAGAAAAGATGGACGGTATTACAGAATTGTAAAAAAAAAAAGAAGGGTTGGGGAGGTTATACTAGATGTATGTAATGTCTATAAGCTCGGACCCCGTCTATGTTTCTAGGAATGATTCTAGAATCCGATTTAATCTAAAAAAAATGCGGGTGGTTTACGTTATGGAAGAAACAAATATATATGTCATATTAGAATGACATTAGATATTCATTAGTTATATAAGGCTATCCCTATCATCCTATATAACATCACTATATTACATAATTACATGCTATTACTTAATTACATGCTATTACTTAATTACATACTATTACTATTTTTATAATCATAACTTCTACTCTGTAATCATAATATAATCCTATACATAATATAAAATATAATCCTATACATAATATAATCCTATAATGATAATATAATATAATAATAATATTAATATAATAATAATATAATAAATATAATAATAAATAATAATAAATAAATAAATAAATATAAGTAAATAAATATAAGTAATAAAATAAGTATTAGTTAACATTAATAATTAGTTTAATAGTTAATATTAATATAAGTATTAATATTCATATGTAAAATATCTAAGTATCAATTAAGTATTAGTTAATATAATCATTTATAATTATATTATCGATAATTATTAGTATTAATTATTACTATATATTGATATTGGTACTACTACATACTTTTATATTACTACATATTGATATATTGATATTGATTTGTATTGGTATTAATTTGATTGATATTGATTGCAGCTCACACTGCATTTAGTCACACTCCATTTAGACGGATTTCAATATCAGTCCTTCTATTTTGTCTGTGATTGTGGATTGAATGAACAAAGAGATGAACTCAAGAATGGTGTAGTAAAGAACGAAGAATTAAATGAAAGAGTGGTTCGAAACAAAGAAATACAATAGTTAGAACTGTATGCATATGGATTTACAAAAACTCCATTATGGGTAAAAACGAGATAGTTGTGACGATTCAGTTCAGTAATTTAGTAATATTATCATTTCAATTCGGAGTTTTTAGTTACTTCGGACCGCTGGATCTTAATGATAAAATGAGTAATAATTCATTGGTTGATTGTATCATTAACCATTTCTTTTTTTTTGTGCGAGGAACTTACCATGAATCCACTGATTTCTGCCGCTTCCGTTATTGCTGCTGGATTGGCCGTGGGGCTTGCTTCTATTGGACCTGGAGTTGGTCAAGGTACTGCTGCAGGCCAAGCTGTAGAAGGTATTGCGAGACAACCAGAAGCAGAGGGTAAAATACGAGGTACTTTATTGCTTAGTCTAGCTTTTATGGAAGCTTTAACAATTTACGGACTGGTCGTGGCGTTAGCGCTTTTATTTGCGAATCCTTTTGTTTAATCCTAGAAATAAATAGAAAAAAGTACCTTACATACTTTTTTCTTATTTTATTAACTTTAACTTGGAATTGCCCTTTGCTTCTTCGAATTATATTTACACTTTACTTATAAATTACTTATTTGTTGAGACAATACGCCAGGAAGGGCTGATTTGAGGATGAGGAATTACCAGATTCGCTTGCTTTCTTCCTTTCTGTCCTTAGCTTAGTACAATAGAAAACTTTTTTACTTTCATTGTTCGAAGCGTTTCAACAAACGAAATAGTTATCAATTGATATGAGATCTAAGACCTAAGTAAAGTATCTTATTGGAAACTTCTTGAAAACTTAAAAAATAATAAATTTCAAACAAATGATTTAATCTATTGCCATTAAATAAAGTGGAAATGAAATTAATAAAAAGAAATCGATCAAAAAAAGGCGAGTGAAGTGATACAAAAAGAACTCTGTTCTTTGTTAGTCCTATCCATAAGAGAGGGGAGCATATGAAAAATGTAATCGATTCTTTCGTTTCCTTGGGTCACTGGCCATCCGCCGGGAGTTTCGGGTTTAATACCGATATTTTAGCAACAAATCCAATAAATCTAAGTGTAGTGCTTGGTGTATTGATTTATTTTGGAAAGGGAGTGTGTGCGAGTTGTGTATTTCAAGAATAGGTTGGATCCATCCAGCTGCACTTTATTTATGGTATTTATAGGAGAAATAGGAAAAAGGTGCACGATCTCGACGAATTACTTCTGAATAAATTAAGAAATCATATGTAAGAACCATAGCATTTCGTGACTTATTGGTAAATCCACTTTGATTCTCTATCAACCAATAATGTGAGACCATTAACATGGTTAAAGCTAAATTGTTTAAAGTCCAGGTAAAACATGGTACTCTTTCTACCACTTCTACCACTACGTTAGTAACGAAATGGTTAAAAAAAAAATAGTTGGTAATTTATTTGATTTGATATAGAACACTCATATCGATAAAAGAATTTGAACCATTTACTAGAAAAATGAGCACTTTGCTTTTTTTATCTAATGCCGAAATGACGACCTATGTATAAAAAAAGAGGAATTTTTGGACTTGAAGAAACAAATAAAAAATATAATAATTATTATTTTCATTTTTTTAAAATGAAAAATGAAATAGAATTCTAAAAATGAAAATGATAAATAAAATACAAAACAAATATAAATAAAATACAAATAAAGAAACAACTTTGCTGACAATTCTAGATTTTTGTCTGGTCTAGTCGGAAGAGTCCTCCTGATATTCTGGTCTTGTATCAGTTTTGACATCTTTGAATACAAACAGAAAAGAGAGGGTAGGCTCATTACATTAAAAAAGATATGGGAATACCCACACCATAAATAAAACATTAAAAAAGATATGGGAATACCCACACCATAAATAAAATAAATAATTGAGCGTGAGAGCCAAATGAATCGAAAGATTCATGTTTGGTTCGGGAAGAGATCATGGAAGTTTTGAAATTAATGATAAGATAATCTACTTTCATTAAATGATTTATTAGATAATCGAAAACAGAGGATTTTGAATACTATTCGAAATTCGGAAGAATTACGTAAAGGGGCCATTGAGCAGCTCGAAAGAGCCCGGGCTCGCTTACGTAAAGTGGAAATGGAAGCAGATGAGTATCGAATGAATGGATACTCTGAAATAGAACGAGAAAAACAAAATTTGATTAATGCCACTAGTAATAGTTTGGAACAATTAGAAAATTACAAAAATGAAACCCTTCAGTTTGAACAACAAAGAGCGATTAATCAGGTCCGACAACGAGTTTTCCAACAAGCCTTACAAGGAGCTCTAGGAACTCTGAATAGTTGCTTGAATAGCGAGTTACATTTCCGTACGATCCGTGCTAATATTGGCATTCTCGGGGCCATGCAAGAAATAACTGATTAGCCCTTCTTTTTTTAGTTATAGTTTAGGCATTATTTTTATCTTTTCCTTCCTAAAAAGAATAAAGAAACACTAATGGTAACCCTTCGAGCCGACGAAATTAGTAATATTATTCGTGAGCGTATTGAACAATATAGTAGAGAAATAAAGATTGTGAATACCGGTACCGTACTTCAAGTAGGCGACGGAATTGCTCGTGTTCATGGTCTTGATGAAGTAATGGCAGGTGAATTAGTAGAGTTTCAAGAGGGTACAATAGGCATTGCTCTGAATTTGGAATCAAATAATGTTGGCGTTGTATTAATGGGTGATGGTTTGATGATACAAGAGGGAAGTTCCGTAAAAGCAACAGGACGAATTGCTCAGATACCTGTGAGTGAGGGTTATTTGGGTCGTGTTATAAATGCTCTGGCTAAACCTATTGATGGGAGAGGTGAAATTTCAGCTTCTGAATCTCGGTTAATTGAATCTCCTGCCCCAGGTATTATTTCTAGACGTTCTGTATATGAGCCTCTTCAAACGGGGCTTATTGCCATTGATTCGATGATCCCTATAGGACGCGGTCAGCGAGAATTAATTATTGGGGACAGACAGACCGGCAAAACAGCCGTAGCCACAGATACGATTCTCAATCAAAAAGGTCAAAATGTAATATGTGTTTATGTAGCTATTGGTCAAAAAGCATCTTCTGTGGCTCAGGTAGTGACTACTTTCCGGGAAAAGGGGGCGATGGAATATACTATTGTGGTAGCCGAAACGGCGGATTCACCTGCTACATTACAATACCTCGCTCCTTATACGGGAGCGGCTCTGGCTGAGTTTTTTATGTATCGTGGACAACATACTTTAATAATTTATGATGATCTCTCCAAACAGGCACAAGCTTATCGCCAAATGTCTCTTCTATTAAGAAGACCTCCCGGTCGTGAAGCTTATCCAGGAGATGTTTTTTATTTGCATTCACGACTTTTGGAAAGAGCCGCTAAATCAAATTCTAGTTTAGGTGAAGGAAGTATGACCGCTTTACCGATAGTTGAGACTCAATCTGGAGACGTTTCAGCTTATATTCCTACTAATGTAATTTCCATTACAGATGGACAAATATTCTTATCTGCCGATCTATTCAATGCTGGAATCCGACCTGCTATTAATGTGGGTATTTCCGTTTCCAGAGTAGGATCCGCAGCTCAAATTAAAGCCATGAAACAAGTAGCCGGCAAATCAAAATTGGAACTAGCGCAATTCACAGAGTTAGAAGCCTTTGCACAATTCGCTTCTGATCTCGATAAAGCTACTCAGAATCAATTGGCAAGAGGTCAACGATTACGCGAGTTGCTTAAACAATCCCAATCAGACCCTCTCGCAGTGGAAGAACAGATAGCTACTATTTATACCGGAGCGAATGGATATCTTGATCCGCTAGAAATTGGACAGGTAAAGAAATTTCTCAGTCAGTTACGTAGCTACTTAAAAAACAATAAACCTAAATTTCAAGAAATTATATCTTCTACCAAGACATTCACCGAGGAAGTAGAATTTCTTTTGAAGGAAGCTATTCAAGAACAGATCGAACTGTTTTTACTTCAGGAACAAACATAAATTTCTTACTTTTATTCTATTCTTGGTATATTCTATTCTTAGTACAAGAGTAATCATTGAGAAATAGTTCTGATTCGAATGATTCAAAAAGGGTTTCTTAGTATAGCCATTTTTAAAAAGTATAGCCATTTTAAAAATAGATGGAAATAAATTGCGTCCAATAGGATTTGAACCTATACCAAAGGTTTAGAAGACCTCTGTCCTATCCATTAGACAATGGACGCTTTTCATTCCTATTTTATTTTTTTGTATTCTTACTTTCTTTTGTTCGGATAAAAAATCAAATTACACGGAAAATATTTTAGGGAATAAAAAAGAATGCATATCTAAATTGATGGTGCATGTATGTATAATACATAATAAGATGTATAATACATAACATAATAAGATGTATAATACATAATAAGAAATATGGAGCGGGTAGCGGGAATCGAACCCGCATCGTTAGCTTGGAAGGCTAGGGGTTATAGTCGACGTTGCTTGATCACTTTTAACGTCTCTAATTCAAAACCGAACGTGAAATTTTGATTTCATTCGGCTCCTTTATGGAAGATTGATGTATTCCTAGAGAAAATTAGATCCATAACATCTATGTCAGCCTTTCTGTCTGAATGTATCCCAAACTACTCGCTTACTAGATGATCCCTCTAGAGGAGAGGGATTATACCAAATCCGTCTAGTCTAGTTACTTCGTTCCCTATTTCCACTCGCAGGATCCCGAGGAAAAGAATTTGGTTTCCACCGAGCTGAAACAATATGCTGATGGTTCTAGTAAACCAAAACCACCCTTTTCTAGCTTGTTTGGCTTCAATTTCCCTTTTACAACACCAAAATTTAAGATCTAGTTACGATTGGAAATAAACTTTTGTATCTTCATCCATAGATCCTTTATTCATACTCATTCGATTGGAAGAATTGATCCAATTCAAAAAAAATTATGTTTCACGACTCCATATACATAATCCAATTTTCTTATTCAATTTCGAAAATAGAATTTCTAATTGGACTTTGGATACAAATCGTGAGAATGTATGTTCTTCCTCAAATATGCTATTGAGAGGTAAAGGATTAAACCCTTTTAAGAAATAAAGTTTTTGATCGGAGTATGCAAAAAACCGAGAGACCCCTTAACTTTTTAAGTTGTTAATAGAACGAATCACACTTTTACCACTAAACTATACCCGCTACATATACATTATTGTATATGAATGGACTATTTGTCGAACAAGGGAGTGAGACGCAATCAAGATAGCATTAAAATTATAACGTTGACACATATTTAGTCCCGCCAGCCAGGGACTTAAAAGGCGAAGAGCACAAAGCTTTTCTAAATAACATATATAAATTTAAAAAACAGTATAAAGTTATACTTATACTTTTCCTTTGCTGGATTGCTGGCATTCTCAGTCTGTCTGAAGGGGTCATTGAAGCTGGACAAAAAAAGAGGTACTGGCCCGGCCAGTACTTAACTAGGACCAGGCCGGGAGAATAAACCTTTCGTACAAAATTAAAGAAGTAAGGTTTTCTTTCTATTGGAGATACCTGTTTCGAATCTTATCTAAATGGAATTCTTGATCAAATTCGTTCTTGACTTACTCTTAACTTACTTAAATGAAACTTAAATTAAATTACGTAAATGTAAATTAACTTAAATATAAATATAATTATATAATTACTTATATAATTACATTACTTAAATTATTAAAATTAACTTAACTTAATATAAATATAATTATATAATTATAATTATATAATTACTTAATTATATAATTACTTATAATATAATATTATTATAATATAATATTATTAATTACTTAATTATATAATTACTTATAATATACAATTACTTATAAAATTACTTATAATATAATATTATAATATTTAATATTATAATATTTAAGAAATTTTTTATTACATAAAAAAAACCTTTAATTTGTTTTTTCTTTACTTTAATTGAAAATAAAATTTCAATTCCTTTAACCTTTAAATTTAGATTAGAATTTATTAATAATTTTAATTTTTAATTATTCACTTTTTATTTTTTTTTTATTTCATCTGTAATGAAATCTATTCTATAATTAGAAATTTTAATAGAATGTTTCATATTTCTAATGATAATGTTATAATTATAATGTTTAATATCTTTCTTAAATTATAATGTTTAATATCTTTCTTAATAAAAAATATTATATTAATGTCTTTCTTAAACTTAATAATTAATATCTTAAAAATTAAAAATTTTTTCTTTTTTATTATTTTCTTTTCTTTTTTTATTTAATTTCAATTTAAATTGAAATAGTTAATTTCAATTTCATTTGAAATTTTATTGAAATTTCAATTTTATTTAAATTGGGAGAGATGGCTGAGTGGACTAAAGCGGCGGATTGCTAATCCGTTGTACGAGTTATTCGTACCGAGGGTTCGAATCCCTCTCTCTCCGCCCGCTCTGATTACTTGATACTTTCGATTTCGAAGGAATTTCGATTCCTTTATTTTTTTATAGGTAAAGTGAATATATGGAATAGATAAAATAATAAGAAAAAATTAGAAAAACAAAGAAAACTCAATTTTTTTTTATTCCTCACGTCCAGGATTACGTCCCGGATCATTAGATAAGAATCCGAAGATGAAGAGAGAAACAAAGAATATCACTACTGTGTAAACAAAGAGTTTGAGAGTAAGCATTACACAATCTCCAAGATAAGATCATTTTAGAAAAAGGGAATAGATTACCTATTTTTTCTTTTTACCACATATACTATTTTGTTTGATTTGACATCATACCCCCCAAAATGGAGTTTTTTGATTTGAAAAGAAAAAGAAAGTCACTTTTACGAATTTCTTTGTAATAAGATTTTTATTCCTTCCTCACAAAAATTTTCTTGTCATATCGACAATTAGGTATTGTAGGGGACCTAGACCTAATAAACTCCTTACTCACTGAAAGGTCAGAACGAGTAAATAAACTGATCAAAATTCATCTCCGCGGTTACTCAATATACAAGAATTTCCATTTTTTAATCGAGGGTTTATAATTCTAATGTAAGACTTAGCCGATCTTATCCATTTTTATAATTTTTTTTGTCGAATAAATCATGAATGGATTTGGCAAAGTATTAAGGATTTTATCGAAAACTTACAGCAGCTTGCCAAACAAAGGCTAAGAGAAAAAAGAGAACAGGTATGACAGGCATCACATCTACGATTGGATTGAAAACGGCATAAGCTTCAGGCAATTTGGCAAAGAAAAAACTATTCGAATAAAGGACAGAATTAAGACAGATACAGATTAAGCTAAAGATATTAAACATAACAAACATTTCGTTCTTGTAGATTAGATAATTTTATTTTGATTGAGTTATTTTTATAAGGGAAAAATGAAAAAGGCAAGTCAAAAAATCCTTCTTTTTTTTTGAACTCTCCCAAATCAAAAATCCTTCCTTCCATTCTCAAATGAGAATACAAGGAATTCTACTTTCATACATTATCTTAATTGAATTCTATGTAATGATCAATTAACTTTTTTGATTCTATATCTAATCTACATGTGTTGAATCCTAGCAACAAACAAAATACCCCATATGTTTTTATTATGTATTATGTATTTTTTTGGGGGGGGGGATTGACGAATAACTAATTCTAATAATAGTCTTGACTAGTGCCAAACAGGAAAAATGGGGCGTGGCCAAGCGGTAAGGCAGCGGGTTTTGGTCCCGTTATTCGGAGGTTCGAATCCTTCCGTCCCAGATCGTTTCCATCAGAAACAAAAGATGGGATCACATTGTATCCCACATAAAACGGAAAAATCTTAAAGAGAACAACCTTTTCTTTTGTTCTGAATTCTTAGAATGTCTTTTGTTCTGAATTCTTAGAATGAATTCTTAGAATGGATTCTTAGAATCCATTTGATTTATCACAAGCATAATAAAGTGTCAAATACAGGTGGAAGTTTTTTTGAATAAAAAAAAGAGAAATTTGGGGTCTATCATTCACATTCATAATATGCTCGTACTATTGTTATATTCATTATGTCCCATATTCATGAAATATGAATTCTAAATATGAATTATAATTCTCACATGATGCATTCCGAATTGAAGCGTGAAACAAAAGCATCTCTATTCCCTTCCACACAAAGCCTAAAGTCAAAAATAGGGTATCCCAATTTCACATTCTATGTGAAGACTAAAGAGTAGGGAGTTTGTCGTACTAATTTCATCACTGGTTTTAAAACTTCTAAAGCTGTGCTGTGGCGTGGGAAAAAATAGGATAAAAATTGTCTGAATTCCATTTCTTTCTATCTTATATCTTAGATGCCTCAAATGAAAATAATTGTAAATCAATGTAACGTAGCGATTGGGGGGAAATTTTGATATTCCATATATTTTAACTTGATTTTATGGAATTGATGGAAAAATTGTTGAACCTGAAGTAAAACAAAATCTATATAAACTAAAATAAACAAGGCCTACGCTATGCCTATATGTATGATATATATTGTGTATTGTTATTATATTGTTGTATTTCAATAACAATGTTGTTGTATTTCAATAACAATGTTGTTGTATTTCAATAACAATGGCCTTTCACTTAAGTGAAAAGAATTTGTGGAAGGGGATCTTTGATTTTAAAAATATCCATGATTACCCCCAGTAACAATATTCAGATTCTTTCTTTCAGATGAAAGAAAGAATAAGGATCTTAATGTTGCCGTACATGAGACCTTTTCTATTTCATACTCATGAAAATAGATAAACTAGATTATCAATTTACTTCTTTGGTTAAAAGAAAACCAATTGATAATTCAATTGAACATGGTAAAATTTATGTCTCCTTAGGGAATGAAATATCTGCTAAAAATTTTTAGCTACTCATTGTGATTGCGTCGACTTGGTGATTGAATTAGAGATCCAGTTTAGTCATGACTAGAAAACATAGTTCCAGTCATGATGTTGAAGTCGGAGATTTTTAAAACATTTTTTTATGAACTCTTGGTTGGTACTCGAAGAAATATGATAAATCAATAGTATCTAGAAACTTACGACCTTTTTGTTTTTTGGTCATTGGAACAGTTTATTTGACTAATAATTTATTTTTTTCCGGGATTGGAAATATATTAAATTAAAGGATTTGAGGTTTATAGTTTTTTTGTTCTAGAAAAATAGATTCTGCATTTCATGATTGATCGTCCCGAACAATCTGTTGGAGATGTAAAGTAAATAAGTCTTAAGCAAACATCTTTCTTAGAAATACGTTTCATTCATATGATAGAATATCGAGTTAAAGAAATTGGATCCTTGCTGAGCTTTCTCCGGATAAATACAATACTTATCTATCCATAGAATACTTATCTATCCATAGGTATAAAGTATAGACTATTATATAGTTCCCGTTGTTCCCATCGAGCCAATGACTATTCATGATTACATATTAAATCAATTCCATTGCGGTTTGAAATTAAATTGAATTCTAAATTAGAGGAATGTTATGGTAAAACTTCGTTTGAAACGATGTGGTAGAAAGCAACGTGCGACTTGAAGGACATGATCCGCTGTGGATTTTTACATCCACCATTTTCTATACAAATGAAGATGCTCTTGGCTCGACATAGTTTGTTCTGTTCCATTAGGAATCTAATTTTTCTTAGGTTGATAGTACATGATGGAGCTCGAGCGGAAAGGATTGATTCATTTATCAAGGGGAAGAATCTAGGGTTAGTGCCAATCAATCAATAAGTTAGACCAGCTTTGTAAGTATATCCTTAAAATATAAAATAATCGGAATTGATAAAACTATTTCGATCAAAAAAAAGTGTATCACAGAGGAATCAATTCTTCGTATTCTATTTCTATGGGTATTCTATTTCTATAGAAAGAAATAAAAAAAACAAAAGGTATGTTGCTGCCCTTTTGAAAGGAGTAAGGATCACCGAAGTAATGTCTAAACCCAATGATTTTACAAAGCAAAGATAAAGGATTCCGAAACAAGGAAACACTATTTTCAATTGTCTCAAAAATTGGATCAGAATTAGGAATAAAAATAGATTCGAGATGAGACAAACAAAAGAGGTTAGAGACGGCTCAAGAAATGTCTAAGGATTTCCCTTCGAATTCTGTCAGAATTACCCAACTTGAGTTATGAGTACGAATGAAATTTATTTTTTTTTTTTTTTTTAGGAAGAACAAAATAATAATAATGAATTAGACTATGATTTGAGTCATTATTTTGTGTTTACTATTTGATATTATATACAGAAAGATATACCGAAATAAAAATAATTTTTTCTCGAGCTCGAGCCGTATGAGGAGAAAAACCTCCTATACGTTTCTGGGGGGGGATTGTTTATGTACATCTATCCCAATGAGCCATCTATCGAATCGTTGCAATTGATGTTCGATCCCGAAGAGAAGGAAGAGATTTTCGAAAAGTGGGTTTTTATGATCCGATAAAGAATCAAACTTATTTAAACGTTCCCGCTATTCTATATTTCCTTGAAAAGGGCGCTCAACCTACAGGAACTGTTTATGATATTTTAAGTAAGGCAGAATTTTTTAAAGAAAAAACCTCGAGTTAATTAAAAGAAAAAACAACAAAATTAATAAAAAAGGGGGGAGATGATTAATATAAAATCTATCTTTGTATAATTTTTTACTTACAATTTTTTACCTAAAATTTTCCCTTTTCTTGCTCTATTCATACTTAAATTTACTTTTTTCTTGTTATAGGAATCCACCAACAAACAAGGGATTAATCTTGCTTATTGTACCTCTATTGATTGAGTAAACCCGAGATTTTTTCTTTATCTTTTCCTTATTTTTTTCCATCAAAATTTCTTATTTATGTTGTGCCAACCCAATACAAATCCTTATTTTATTTACTTTATTTGTTATTTGTTTTCTCAACATTGCATTCATATTGACAATGGTGTATCGAACAAATATAATTGATCATAGATAAATTAATTGATCATAGATAAATAAATCTCTTTATCCAGACCCCATATTGGGTTTTAACTTCACTTTTACTCAAATAATGGGTTTTGCATTGTTGGGTTTACTGTCATATAAGACGTATTTTGGAATTTAACTTAACAAAAATAAAAAATTGATAAAAAACTGGTAGGTCTGTCACAATTTTAGCATCTCTTTTAGGAATCTGGTGTTTTTAAATATGATCTGTACATTTTCTATTTATTTTGTATAATCGATCATAAAACATAAAATATTTTTTTATTTATTATTAGTTCAATGTTTTGATGGGGTCGTGCAGTGCAATTTAATGGATTTTTCATTTTTATCGTATCTACATATCCTATTTATTTTATTTTATTCGGGTTGCTAACTCAACGGTAGAGTACTCGGCTTTTAAGTGCGACTATGATCTTTTACACATTTTGATGAAGCAACAAATTCGTCCAGACTATTGGTAGAGTCTATAAGACCACGACTGATCCTCAAGGGTAATGAATGGAAAAAGTAGCATGTCGTAATAAAAAAAATTTCTTATTTTATTAAATATTTTATTAAAAAATTACAAATTCAAATGAAAGTGGAACTTTTAGTTTATCCTTACTGGATCGCTACAAAAATAAAAAATTTTTGGAAGGGAAGGGGACAAAACAAATTCACATTTACAGTTGGGTCTAGTGAATAAATGGATAGAGCCTATGGTTCCAATTTTGGTAAAACAAAAAGCAACGAGCTTATGTTCTTAATTTGAATTGAACGATTACCCGATCTAATTAGACGTTAAAAATAGATTAGTGCCTTATACGGGAAAGGGTGAGTTCTCCTGTGGGTGGACCATTGATTCTTTTTCCTTTTTTTTTAATAAATCCTAACTATTCTTTATTATGGATTAGAAACGGATGTGTAGAAGAAACAGTATACTGATAAAGAGAATAAATTCCAAAGTCAAAAGAGCGATCGGGTTGCAAAAATAAAGGGTTTGTTATCCTCTTGTAATTATAACGAAGATAAACAACGAAGATAAACCAATTCGATAGAAAAAGAGAATAAAAAGATCTATTGATTGGACTCCCTGTTTCCTTTTCGGGGTATATATTTTTATTACTATTGTATTCTATATACATAATAGAATACAAAATACCCTGTTTTGACCATATTGCACTATGTATCATTTGATAACCCAATAAATGCCTCCTACCCCTGCTTCAAGTGGAAATGTAAATGGAAGAATTACAAGGATATTTAGAAAAAGATAGATCTCGGCAACAATACTTTCTATATCCACTTCTTTTTCAGGAGTATATTTACGTATTTGCTTATGATCAGGGTTTAAATAGTTCAATTTTTTATGAACCCGTGAATTTTGGGGGTTATGGCAATAAATTTAGTTCAGTACTTGTGAAACGTTTAATTATTCGAATGTATCAACAAAATTATTTGATTTATTCGGTTAATGATTCTTACCAAAATCGATTCGTTGGGCACAACAATTATTTTTATTCCCATTTTTTTTCTCAGATGATATCAGAAGGTTTTGCAGTCATTGTGGAAATTCCATTCTCGCTGCAATTAGTATCTTCCCTTGAAGAAAAAAAAATACCAAAATCTCATAATTTACAATCTATTCATTCAATATTTCCTTTTTTAGAGGATAAATTATCGCATTTAAATTATCTGTCAGATATACTAATACCTCATCCCATCCATATGGAAATCCTGGTCCAAATCCTTCAATCCTGTATCCAGGATGTTCCCTCTTTGCATTTATTGCGGTTCTTTCTCTACGAATATTATAATTGGAATAGTCTCATTACTCCGAAGAAATCTATTTATGTTTTTTCAAAAGAAAATAAAAGACTATTTTGGTTCTTATATAATTCTTATGTATCTGAATGTGAATTTGTATTAGTTTTTCTTCGTAAACAATCTTCTTATTTACGATTAACATCTTTTGGAGCCTTTCTTGAACGAACACATTTTTATGGAAAAATAGAACATCTTGTAGTGTGCCGAAATTTTTTTCAGAAGACTTTATGGGTCTTCAAAGATCCTTCCATGCACTATGTTCGATATCAAGGAAAAGCGATTCTGGGTTCAAGGGGAACTCATTTTCTGATGAAGAAATGGAAATGCCACTTTGTAAATTTCTGGCAATATTATTTTCATTTTTGGTCTCAACCGTACAGGATCCATATAAACCAATTATCAAACTATTCTTTCTATTTTCTGGGTTATCTTTCAAGTGTACTAATAAATTCTTCGGCGGTAAGGAATCAAATGCTAGAGAATTCATTTCTAATGGATATTTTTACTAAGAAATTTGATACCATAGTCCCAATTATTCCTCTTGTTCGATCATTGTCTAAAGCTAAATTTTGTACCGTATCCGGGCATCCTATTAGTAAGCCGATTTGGACCGATTTATCAGATTGTGATATTATTAATCGATTTGGCCGGATATGTAGAAATCTTTCTCACTATCATAGTGGATCCTCAAAAAAACAGAGTTTGTATCGAATGAAGTATATACTTCGACTTTCGTGTGCTAGAACTTTGGCCCGTAAACATAAAAGTACAGTACGCAGTTTTTTGCAAAGATTAAGTTCGGGATTATTAGAAGAATTCTTTACGGAAGAAGAACAAGTTCTTTCTTTGATCTTCCCCAAAATAACTTCTTTTTATTTACATGGATCATATAGAGAACGTATTTGGTATTTGGATATTATCCGTATCAATGACCTGGTAAATAATTTATAATAAAATTAGGCATAAAACAATACAATAGAAATAGAAGATATAATAGAAATGATCTATAGATATAGAGATCAAGAGAAAAAAATATTCACGAATTCTCATTCTGAAATGCTCAT
>NW_027020841.1:20000-25919 GCF_036884655.1 Musa acuminata AAA Group
TTGGAGTACCCTACTTTCACGTGATTCGCAGGGTTCAACAAGCAATCGATATTTCATGATCAAAGGTGTAATCAAAGGTGTAGTACTGCTTGTAGTAGCGGTCCTTATATCTCGTATTAACAATCGAAAGATGGTCGAAAGAAAAAATCTCTATTTGATGGAGCTTCTTCCTATACCTATGAATTCCATTGGACCCAGAAATGTGAATTCCATTGGACCCAGAAATGAGACATTGGAAGAATCTTTTCGGTCTTCCAATATCAATAGGTTGATTGTTTCGTTCCTGTATCTTCCAAAAGGGAAAAAGATTTCTGAGAGTTGTTTCATGGATCCGCAAGAGAGTACTTGGGTTCTCCCAATAAATAAAAAGTGTATCATGCCTGAATCTAACCGGAGTTCGCGGTGGTGGAGGAACCGGATCGGAAAAAAGAGGGATTCTAGTTGTAAGATATCTAATGAAACCGTAGCTGGAATTAATGAAACCGTAGCTGGAATTAAGATCTCATTCAAAGAGAAAGATAGCGAATATCTGGAGTTTCTTTTTTTATCCTATACGGATGATCCGATCCGCAAGGACCATGATTGGGAATTGTTTGATCGTCTTTCTCCGAGGAAGAAGCGAAACATAATCAACTTGAATTTGGGACAGCTATTCGAAATCTTAGGGAAAGACTTGATTTGTTATCTCATGTCTGCTTTTCGTGAAAAAAGACCAATTGAAGGGGAGGGTTTCTTCAAACAACAAGGAGCTGAGGCAACTATTCAATCAAATGATATTGAGCATGTTTCCCATCTCTTCTCGAGAAACAAGTGGGGTATTTCTTTGCAAAATTGTGTTCAATTTCATATGTGGCAATTCCGCCAAGATCTCTTCGTTAGTTGGGGGAAGAATCAGCACGAATCGGATTTTTTGAGGAACGTATCGAGAGAGAATTTGATTTGGTTAGACAATGTGTGGTTGGTAAACAAGGATCGGTTTTTTAGCAAGGTACGGAATGTATTGTCAAATATTCAATATGATTCCACAAGATCTATTTTCGTTCAAGTAAGGGATTCTAGCCAATTGAAAGGATCTTCTGATCAATCCATAGATCATTTCGATTCCATTAGAAATGAGGATTCAGAATATCCCACATTGATCGATCAAACAGACATTCAGCAACTAAAAGAAAGATCGATTCTTTGGGATCCTTCCTTTCTTCAAACGGAACGAACAGAGATAGAATCAGATCGATTCCCGAAATGCCTTTTTGGATCTTCCTCAATGTCCCGGCTATTCACGGAACGTGAGAAGCAGATGAATAATCATCTGCTTCCGGAAGAAATCGAAGAATTTCTTGGGAATCCTACAAGATCAATTCGTTCTTTTTTCTCTGACAGATGGTCAGAACTTCATCTGGGTTCGAATCCTATTGAGAGGTCCACTAGAGATCAGAAATTTTTGAAGAAAAAACAAGATGTTTCTTTTGTCCCTTCCAGGCGATTGGAAAATAAAGAAATGGTTGATATATTCAAGATAATTATGTATTTACAAAATACCGTCTCAATTCATCCTATTTCATCAGATCCGGGATGTGATATGGTTCCGAAGGATGAACCGGATATGGACAGTTCCAATAAGATTTCATTCTTGAACAAAAATCCATTTTTTGATTTATTTCATCTATTCCATGACCGGAACAAAAGGGGATACACGTTACACCACGATTTTGAATCAGAAGAGAGATTTCAAGAAATGGCAGATCTATTCACTCTATCAATAACCGAGCCGGATCTGGTGTATCATAGGGGATTTGCCTTTTCTATTGATTCCTACGGGTTGGATCAAAAAAAATTCTTGAATGAGGTATTCAACTCCAGAGATGAATCGAAAAAGAAATCTTTATTGGTTCTACCTCCTCTTTTTTATGAAGAGAATGAATCTTTTTATCGAAGGATCAGAAAAAAATCGGTCCGGATCTACTGCGGGAATGATTTGGAAGATCCAAAACTAAAAACAGCGGTATTTGCTAGCAACAACATAATGGAGGCAGTCAATCAATATAGATTGATCCGAAATCTGATTCAAATCCAATATAGCACCTATGGGTACATAAGAAATGTATCTAATCGATTCTTTTTAATGAATAGATCCGATCGCAACTTCGAATATGGAATTCAAAGGGATCAAATAGGAAATGATACTCTGAATCATATAACTATAATGAAATATACGATCAACCAACATTTATCGAATTTGAAAAAGAGTCAGAAGAAATGGTTTGATCCTCTTTTTTCTCGAACCGAGAGATCCATGAATCGGGATCCTGATGTATATAGATACAAATGGTCCAATGAGAGCAAGAATTTCCAGGAACATTTGGAACATTTCGTTTCTGAACAGAAGAACCGTTTTCAAGTAGTGTTCGATCGGTTACGTATTAATCAATATTCGATTGATTGGTCCGAGGCTATCGACAAACAAAATTTGTCTAAGTCACTTCGTTTCTTTTTGTCCAAGTCACTTCCCTTTTTGTCCAAGTCACTTCCCTTTTTGTCCAAGTCACTTCCCCTTTTCTTTGTGAGTATCGGGAATATCCCCATTCATAGGTCCGAGATCCACATCCGTGAATTGAAAGGTCCGAATGATCAACTCCGCAATCAGTTGTTAGAATCAATAGGTGTTCAAATCGTTCATTTGAATAAATTGAAACCCTTCTTATTGGATGATCATGATACTTCCCAAAGACCGGAATTCTTTATCAATGGAGGAACAACATTACCATTTTTGTTCAAAAAGATACCAGAGTGGATGATTGACTCATTCTATACTAGAAATAATCGCAGGAAATCCTTTGATAACACGGATTCCTATTTCTCAATGATATTCCATGATCGAGACAATTGGCTGAATCCCGTGAAACCATTTCATAGAAGTTCATTGATATCTTCTTTTTATAAAGCAAATCGACTTCGATTCTTGAATGATCCAAATCACTTCTGGTTCTATTGTAACAAAAGATTCCCTTTTTATGTGGAAAAGACCCGTATCAATAATTATGATCTTACATATGGACAATTCCTCACTACCTTGTTCATTCGCAACAAAATATTTTCTTCGTGCGTCGGTAAAAAAAAACATATTTTTTTGGAGAGAGAGACTATTTCACCAATCGAGTCACAGGTATCTAACATATTCATACCTAAAGATTTTCCACAAAGTGGTGACAAAACGTATAACTTGTACAAATCTTTCCGTTTTCCAATTCGATCCGAGCCATTCGTTCGTAGAGCTATTTACTCGATCGCAGACATTTCTGCAACACCTCTAACAGAGAAACAAAGAGTCAATTTTGGAAGAACTTATTGTCAGCCTCTTTCAGATATGAATCTATCTGATTCAGAAGGGAAGAACTTGCATCGGTATCTCAGTTTCAATTCAAACATGGGTTTGATTCACACTCCATGTTCTGAGAAATATTTACCATCCGGAAAGAGGAAAAAAAAACGGAGTCTTTCTCTAAAGAAATGCGTTGAGAAACGGCAGATGTATAGAACCTTTCAACGAGATAGTGCTTTTTCAAATCTCTCAAAATGGAATCTGTTCCAAACAAAATGGAATCCGTTCCAAACATATATGCCATGGTTCCTTACTTTGACAGAGTGCAAATATCTAAATTTCACCCTTTTAGATACTTTTTCAGACCCATTGTCGATACTAAGTAGCAGTCACAAATTTGTATCCATTTTTCATGATATTATGCATGGATCAGATATATCATGGCCAATTCCTCAGAAGATTCTTCCACAATGGACTCTGATAAGTGAGATTTTGAGTCTGATAAGTGAGATTTCGAGGGAGTGTTTACAGAATCTTCTTCTGTCCGAAGAAATGATTCATCGAAATAATGAGTCACCCGTTCCATTGATATGGACACATCTGAGATCAACAAATGCTCGGGAGTTGGAGTTCCTCTATTCAATCTTTTCCCTTCTTCTTGTTGCTGGATATCTCGTTCGTATACATCTTCTCTTTGTTTCCCAAGCCTCTAGTGAGTTACAGACAGAGTTAGAAAAGATCAAATCTTTGATGATTCCATCATACATGATTGAGTTGCGAAAACTTTTGGATGGGTATCCTACATCTGAACTGAATTCTTTCTGGTTAAAGAATCTCTTTCTAGTTGTTCTGAAACAATTAGGAGATTCTCTGGAAGAAATACGGGGTTTTGCTTTTGGTGGCAACATGCTATTGGTCGCTTGTGGGGTCAAATCAATACGTTCTAGGAAGAAATATTTGAATATCAATCTCATCGATCTCATAAGTATCATATCAAATCCCATCAATCTCATAAGTATCATACCAAATCCCATCAATCGAATCACTTTTTCGAGAAATACGAGACATCTAAGTCGTACAAGTAAAGAGATCCATTCATTGATAAGAAAAAGAAAAAAGGTGAACGGTGATTGGATTGATGAGAAAATAGAATCCTGGGTCGCGAACAGTGATTCGATTGATGATGAAGAAAGAGAATTCTTGGTTCAGTTCTCCACCTTAACGACAGAAAAAAGGATTGATCAAATTCTATTGAGTCTGACTCATAGTGATCATTTATCAAAGAATGACTCTGGTTATCAAATGATTGAACAACCGGGATCAATTTACTTACGATACTTAGTTGACAAGTATATAATGAATTATGAGTTCAATGGATCCTGTTTAGCAGAAAGACGGATATTCCTTGCTCATTATCAGACAATTACTTATTCACAAACCTCGTGTGGGGCTAATAGTTTTCATTTCCCATCTCATGGAAAACCCTTTTCGCTCCGCTTAGCCCTATCCCCTTCTAGGAGTATTTTAGTGATAGGTTCTATAGGAACTGGACGATCCTATTTGGTCAAATACCTAGCGACAAACCCCTATGTTCCTTTCATTACGGTATTTCCGAACAAGTTCCCGGATGACAAGCCTAAAGATTATTTTATTGATGATATCGATTTTGATGATAGTGATAGTGACGATATCGATATTGATGATAGTGACGATATCGATATTGATGATAGTGACGATATTGATGATGACCTTGATACGGAGCTGCTAACTATGTATATGACGCCGAAAATAGACCGATTTGATATCACCTTTCAATTCGAATTAGCAAAAGCAATGTCTCCTTGCATAATATGGATTCCAAACATTCATGATCTGTATATGAATGAGTCGAATTACTTATCCCTCGGTCTATTAGAGAACTATCTCTCCAGAGATTGTGAAAGATGTTCCACTAGAAATATTCTTGTTATTGCTTCGACTCATATTCCCCAAAAAGTGGATCCCGCTCTAATAGCTCCGAATAAATTAAATACATGCATTAAGATACGAAGGCTTCTTATTCCGCAACAACGAAAGCACTTTTTCATTCTTTCATATACTAGGGGATTTCACTTGGAAAAGAAAATGTTCCATACTAACGGATTGGGGTCCATAACCATGGGTTCCAATGTACGAGATCTTGTAGCACTTATCAATGAGGCCCTATCAATTAGTATTACACAGAAGAAATCAATTATAGAAACTAATACAATTAGATTAGCTCTTCATAGACAAACTTGGGATTTGCGATCCCAGGTAAGATCGGTTCAGGATCATGGGATCCTTTTCTATCAGATAGGAAGGGCTGTTGCACAAAATGTACTTCTAAGTAATTGCCCCATAGATCCTATATCTATCTATATGAAGAAGAGATCAGAAGGGGATTCTTATTTGTACAAATGGTACTTCGAACTTGGAACGAGCATGAAGAAATTAACGATACTTCTTTATCTTTTGAGTTGTTCTGCCGGATCGGTCGCTCAAGATCTTTGGTCTTCACCCGGACCTGATGAAAAAAATTGGATCACTTCTTATAGATTCGTTGAGAATGATTCTGATCT
>NW_027020842.1:0-25000 GCF_036884655.1 Musa acuminata AAA Group
AAGTGAGGAAGAAAGCGATGTAGAAACAACTTCCGAAAGGAAGGAGACTAAACAGGAACAAGAGGGATCCACCGAAAAAGACCCTTCCCTTTATTCGGAAGAAAAGGAGGATCCGGACAAAATAGATGAAACGGAAGAGATCCGAGTGAATGGAAAGGAAAAAACAAAGCATGAATTCCACTTTCACTTTAAAGACACATGCGATAAAGATAGCCCAGTTTACGAAGATTCTTATCTTGATACCTATCAAGATAATTGGGAATTGGGAAGACTTGAAGAAGAGAAAAATGAAAAGACTTTTTTCTGCTTTGACTTTGAAAAACCTATTGTAACTTTTCTTTTCGATTATAAGCGGTGGAATCGTCCATTGCGATATATAAAAAATAATCGATTTGAAAATAGTGTACAAAATGAAATGTCACAATATTTTTTTTATACGTGTTCAAGTGATGGAAAACAAATAATATCTTTTACATATCCGCCTAGTTTATCAACTTTTTCGGAAATGATAGAACGCAAAATGTCTTTGTACATGACAGAAAAATTTTCCCATGAAGACCTATATGATTATTGGGTTTCTACCAATGAGCAAAAAAAATACAACTTGAGCAATGAATTGATAAGTCGAATAAAAACTCTAGAAGAAGAAGAAGAAGAAGAAGAAGAAGAAAGGATATCTCTTGCTCTAGATATACTTGAAAAAAGGACCAGATTATGCAACGATGAGAATGAGCAAGAATACTTGCCAAAAGCGTATGATCCTTTTTTGAGCGGACCGTATCGTGGAACAATAAGAACAATAAAAAAATTCTATTCACATACAATCATGAATGATTTAATTACTTCTACAAATGATTTAATTACTTCTACAAATGATTTAATTACTTCTACAGAAGAAGAAGATGTAGATTCCATAGAAACGTTTTGGATAAATAAGATTCATGGGCTCTTTCCTATTTCTAAAAATTCTCGAGAATTTGAACATGAAAAGAATCCGCTTGATGAGAAATCATCATTTAATTATATTGTTAATTTCTTAACGTCAATCGATGAATCTTCTTTATTTTTATTGGAAGAAGAAAGAAGAATTAATTCAGAAAGTAAAGCAAAATCCTTGAGATTTGTATTCGACATAATTACAACCAATCCAAATGATCAAACAACAACTGAAAAAAAATCCATTGGAATAGAAGAAAAAAAATCCATTGGAATAGAAGAAAAAAAATCCATTGGAATAGAAGAAATCAGTAAAAAGGTTCCTCGATGGTCATACAAATTGACCGATGAATTAGAAGGACTGGATCAAGAAAATGGAGAAGAACAGAAGGAAGATTATGAAATTTGTTCAAGAAAAGCGAAACGGGTGGTGATCTATACTGATAAAAATCTGGATACCGATACTGATAATATTGATCAAGCAGAAGCAGAAGCAGAAGCAGAAGCAGAAGCAGAAGAGGTGGCTTTGATACGTTATTCGCAACAACCAGATTTTAATCGGGGTATAATCCAAGGATCCATGCGTGCTCAAAGACGTAAAACAGTTATTTGGGAAATATTTCAAACAAATGTTCATTCCCCGCTTTTTTTGGATCGAATAGACAAAGTCTTTTTTTTTTCTTTTTTTGATAGATATAGATATCGAATAATTAATCTTATTTTTAGGAATTCCGTGGGGGGAAACCCAGAATCCGAAACTTCCGACTTTGAGGAGGAAGAGGAAGAGACAAACACTGGGAAAAAAAAAAGACGAGGAGAAAAAAAAAAAAGAGGAAGATGAACGGATAACAATATCAGAAATTTGGGATAGCATTATATTTGCTCAAGCAATAAGAGGTTTGATGCTGATAACCCAATCTTTTTTTAGAAAAAACATTGTATTGCCTTCATTGATAATAGCTAAAAATATTGGACGTATGTTATTATTCCAATTCCCCGAGTGGTATGAGGATTTGAAGGAATGGAATAGAGAAATACATGTTAAATGCACCTATAATGGTGTTCCATTATCAGAAACAGAATTTCCCCAAGATTGGTTAACAGATGGTATTCAGATAAAGATTTTATTTCCTTTTCGTTTAAAACCTTGGCGAAGATCTAAAATACGATCTCATCATGGAGATCCAATGAAAAAAAAAGGAAAAAAAGAAAATTTTTGTTTTTTAACAGTTTGGGGAATGGAAACGGAACTCCCTTTTGGTTCTCCCCGAAAGCAACCTTCTTTTTTTGAACCCATATATAAGGAACTCAAAAAAAAAATTAGAAAAGTAAAAAAGAACTCTCTAAAAGTTTCAAAAGAAAAAAAAAGATGGGTCATCAAAATAGTTCTAGTTCTAAAACGAGTTCTAAAACGAGTTCTAAAACGAATAGTTCTAGTTCTAAAACGAATAGTTCTAGTTCTAAAACGAACAGTTCTAGTTCTAAAACGAATAATGAAGAAACTTGAAAAAGTGAACCAAATTTCTTTATTTGAATTGAGGAAGGGAAAAGTACATGAACCAAATGAAAATGCAAAAGATTCAAAAAAAAATAATCAGATTATTCACGAATCGACCATTCAAATTCGATCTATGAATTGGACAAATTATTTACTCATAGAAAAAAAAATGAAAGATCTTGCTGATAAGACAATCACAATAAGGAATCAAATAGAAGGAATCACAAAAGACAAGAAGAAAATAGTTCTAGCCTATCATGATAAAAGACCGGAATTACAAAAACATATTTGGCAGATACTTCAAAGAAAAAATACCCGATTAATACGCAAATCACATTATTTTATGAAATCTTTCATTGAAAAAATATACATAGATATCTTGCAATGTATGGTTACCATTTCTAAGGTTAATGCACAACTTTTAAAAAAAACAATTATCAATGAATCCATTTACAACGATGAAAGAAATCAAGAAGGAATTGATGAAACAGATCAAGATACAATGAACTTTATTTCGACTATAAAAAAGTCCTTTTCTAATCCTAATATTAGAAATGATTTAAACACTTATCACGACTTATCTTCCTTGTCCCAAGCATATGTATTTTACAAATTGTCACAAACCCAATTATTTAACAACCATCACCTGAGATCTGTACTTCAATATCACGATCACGGGACCTATCCTTTTATTAAAGACAAGATAAAGTATTATTGTATGACACGAGGAATATTTGATTCCAAATCAAGGTTTGATTCCAAATCAAGGCATAAGAAAATTAATAAGTCTGGAATGAATAAATGGAAAAACTGGTTAAAGGGTCATTATCAATATAATTTTTCTCGGAGCAAATGGTCTCGATTAGTACCGAAAAAATGGCGAAATAGAGTCAATCAACGTTGTACTATTCAAAATAAAGAATCAATGAAATTGTATTCATATAAAAAAGAAAAAGACCGATTAATTCATTACATGAATGAAAATTTTTGTGCAGTGGATTTATCGATGAGTCAAAAAGAAAAATTTAAAAAACACTACAGATATGATCTTTTATCACATGAATATATAAATTATGGGGATAGTAAGGACTCATACACACTGAAACCCGAATCGTTTTATGTATTGCTAAATATGACTATTGATGATTACCTAAAAAAAGGATATTTTATTGATACCCATAAAAATCTGGATAGAAAATATTTGGATTATAGAATTCTTCATTTTTGCCTTAGAAACAATAGTGATATTGAGAACAATAGTGATATTGAGAACAATAGTGATATTGAGAACAATAGTGATATTGAGGACTGGACCGATATGTATATCGGTACCGAAATTTATAAAAATACTAATAAAAATACTAAGACTAAGACTCATCAAAAAAAAATTTTTGATTGGATGGGAATGAATCGAAATTATTCTACCATATCAAATCTAGAACCTTGGTTCTTCCCAGAATTTGTGTTACCTTTTGATGCATATAAGATTAAACCGTGGATCATACCAATCAAATTACTTCTTTCTAATATTTATTATGAAAATGATATTAGTCAAAATCAAAATGAAAAAAATATTAGTCAAAATCAAAATGAAAAAAATATTAGTCAAAATCAAAATAAAAAAAATATTAGTCAAAATCAAAATAAAAAAAATATTAGTCAAAATCAAAATAAAAAAAATATTAGTCAAAATCAAAATAAAAAAAATATTAGTCAAAATCAAAATAAAAAAAATATTAGTCAAAATCAAAATAAAAAAAATATTAGTCAAAATCAAAATAAAAAAAATATTAGTCAAAATCAAAACATCAAAGATTCCGTTAAAATAGAATTTCAAAATTCCAACCAAGAAAAAGAGGGTCAATCAAATCTTGTATCAGATCCACAAAAACAAAACCAAAAGGAATATCTTGAAGAGGATTGCACGAGATCAAACATTAAAAAAGGTAAAAAAAAAAAAAAACAATCCAAGAAAAATAAGGAAGGAGAACTAGATTTGTTCCTGAAAAAATATTTTATTTTTCAATTAAGATGGGATGACCCCTTGAATCAAAAAATTATTAATAATGTTAGGATATATTGTCTCCTACTTAGATTGATAAATCCAAGGGAAATTGCTATATCCTCGATTCAAAGAGGAGAGATGCATCTGGATGTAATGCTGATTCAGAAAGATCTAGCTCTTACAGAATTAATAAAAAGGGGAATATTAATTATCGAACCAATTCGTCTATCTTTAAGAAGGGATGGAAAATTCATTATATATCAAACCATAAGTATTTCATTGATCGATAAGAGTAAACACCAAATTAATAGAAAATACATAAAGAAAAGATATGTTGATAAGAATAATTTGAAAAAATCCACTGGACGACATGGCAATATATTTGTGAATGGGGATCAAGATCATTATAATTTCTTTGTTCCTGAAAATATTCTATCTCCTAGACGTCGTAGAGAATTGAGAATTCTAATTTGTTTCAACTCTCATAATCGGGATATTGTGAATAGAAATCCAGTATTTTGCAACGAAAACAACATAAGAAACTCTGAACAATTTTTGAATGAGGACAAACGTCTTAATACGGATTTAAATAAATTAATTAAATGCAAATTGTTTCTTTGGCCCAATTACCGATTAGAAGATTTAGCTTGTATGAATCGCTATTGGTTTGATACCAATAATGGTAGTCGTTTCAGTATGTCAAGGATACGTATGTATCCACGATTCAGAATTATTTAATAGTATATTTCCTATATATCACATGCCGTTTTCAGTAAATAAAAACCGAAAGATGTACGCATATGGTGTGTTACGTTCTGGTACATGATACGTATTTACTTGTGTATCAATTCAATTGAATCTAGAAAGAAATCTACAGAATCTTTTTAGGTGCAAAGAAATCATTCTCTTTCGTAAATGCAGAAATATATTATCCTTTTCTTTTCTATCTAAATCAAATGGAAAATTTGATTTAGATAGAAACGGATAAATCTAAATTTTTGCGTGTACTAGATTAAAAAAAATTGACATAATATAATAATTATTATTTTATTTTTCCTGATCGGTAAAATCCATGGCATGGAAAAGAAAGAAAAGAAAAAGATAAAAAAAGTTTTATGGTCAAAAATTCATTCATTTCACTTCTTCCACAAGAAGAAAAAGAAGAAAACAGGGGTTCTGTTGAATTTCAAGTATTAAGTTTCACCAATAAGATACGAAGACTTACTTCACATTTGGAATTGCACAAAAGAGATTTTTTATCACAAAGAGGTCTACAAAAAATTCTGAGAAAACGTCAACGTCTGCTGGCTTATTTGTCAAAGAAAAATAGAGCGCGTTATAAGAAATTAATTGACCAGTTGGATATTCGGGAGCCAAAAAATCGTTAATTAAATCGTTTGAATTAGTATAGTAGTTATTAGATTTTTTATTTTGATGAACCTCCTACTTTTTTGAGGAATTCATGAAATAATGAATTAAGGAAGAAAAGATATGACTGTACCGGCTACAAAAAAAGATTTCATGATAGTTAATATGGGTCCTCACCACCCATCAATGCATGGTGTTCTTCGACTGATCGTTACTCTCGATGGTGAAGATGTTATTGACTGTGAACCCATATTGGGCTATTTACACAGAGGGATGGAAAAAATAGCGGAAAACCGAACAATTATACAATATCTGCCTTATGTAACACGTTGGGATTATTTAGCTACTATGTTCACAGAGGCAATAACGGTAAATGCACCAGAACAACTGGAAAATGTTCAAGTACCTAAAAGGGCTAGCTATATCAGAGTAATTATGCTGGAGCTGAGCCGTATAGCTTCTCATTTGTTATGGCTTGGGCCTTTTATGGCGGATATCGGCGCGCAGACTCCCTTTTTCTATATTTTCAGAGAGAGAGAATTGATATATGATTTATTCGAAGCCGCCACAGGTATGCGAATGATGCATAATTATTTCCGCATCGGAGGAGTAGCTGCCGATCTACCTTATGGCTGGATAGATAAATGTTTGGATTTTTGCGATTATTTTTTAACAGGAATTGTTGAATATCAAAAACTCATTACGCGAAATCCCATTTTTTTGGAGCGAGTCGAAGGAGTGGGCATTATTGGTGGAGAGGAAGCAATAAATTGGGGTTTATCAGGACCGATGTTACGAGCTTCTGGAACACAATGGGATCTTCGTAAAATTGATAATTATGAGTGTTACAATGAATTCGATTGGGAAGTCCAATGGCAAAAAGAAGGAGATTCGTTAGCTCGTTATTTAGTACGAATCGGTGAAATGAGGGAATCTATAAAAATAATTCAACAGGCTCTAGAAGGAATTCCTGGAGGACCCTATGAGAATTTAGAAGTCCGACGCTTTGATAGAGCAAAAAATTCCGAATGGAATGATTTTGAATATAGATTTATTAGTAAAAAACCTTCACCCAATTTTGAATTGTCGAAACAAGAACTTTACGTGAGAGTAGAAGCCCCAAAAGGGGAATTAGGAATTTATTTGATAGGAGATAATAGTGTTTTCCCTTGGAGATGGAAAATTCGTCCACCCGGCTTCATAAATTTGCAAATTCTTCCTCAGCTAGTTAAAAGAATGAAATTGGCTGATATCATGACGATACTAGGTAGTATAGATATCATTATGGGAGAGGTTGATCGTTGAAATGATAATTGATACGACAGAAGTACAAACTATCAATTCTTTTTCTATATCGGAATCCTTAAAAGAAGTATATGGACTCATATGGATCTTTGTACCCATTTTGACCCTTATATTGGGAATTACAATAGGGGTACTAGTAATTGTGTGGTTAGAAAGAGAAATATCTGCAGCGATACAACAACGTATTGGGCCTGAATATGCCGGCCCCTTGGGAATTCTTCAAGCTCTAGCAGATGGAACTAAACTACTTTTTAAAGAAGACCTTCTCCCATCTAGAGGAGATGTTCGTTTGTTTAGTATTGGACCGTCTATAGTGGTCATATCAATTCTACTAAGTTATTTAGTAATTCCTTTTGGGTATCGCCTCATTTTAGCCGATCTCAGTATAGGTGTTTTTTTATGGGTCGCCATTTCAAGTATTGCTCCTATTGGGCTTCTTATGTCAGGATACGGATCGAATAATAAATATTCCTTTTCAGGTGGTCTACGAGCTGCTGCTCAATCTATTAGTTATGAAATACCATTAACTCTATGTGTGTTATCAATATCTCTACGTGTGATTCGTTGAACATGAACTTTATACTTCTTTCCTAGAAGTAAAGGAAAGAAGTTGAATGTAATGTATTGAATAGGTATTTTATTTTTTATTCATCATTCGGGTCAATGAGTTAAACCAGATAGTTATATGAGTGAAACAAAACAACTTAGAAGTTTGCAGTAAGAAGATAAAATCTCATTTCATATGTACAAGAATAAAGTTGAAGTAAACATAAGCAGTGTAAACTGTTTACCCCAAGATTAAGATTCTTTCATTAGTCATCATATCTTGGAGCGGGTGTAAAAGATCAACTGTATGGAGTTTTCATTACTGTCTTGTATTTATTACCATGCCGTAGATCAATCAAAAATCAGTGGACGGTTAGGAACACCAAAGTGCACAAAGGATTAGTAATAGAGATAATGTAAGGTATCAAAAAAAGAGATATTTCTACAATTTATAAAACGAATAAAAATAGGGACTTTAAGTTGGTAGAAATGATCAAGCAGTACTTCCCTACGATTCCGATCTAGAGTATGCTCCTATTCACTGATTAAAGAAATGACTATCCAGAACGAATTAATCCCTTATTCTTTTTTTTTCAAAGTACCCTCTTCTGAGATAGAAGAACAGGAACAAAAGAAATGGAATGTAATAATCGAATTAATAAAAAAAAGATATTTATTTATTCTTTTTTCCCATCCATATGGGTGGAATTCCTATCACAATTAATGGACTAATTCCTAATTCTTTAAATTCTTTAGATTTATTGATATAACGAGTATTTTATTGAAGGGCTGAGTTATTACCGAACAAAGAAAAATACATTTTTATTATCATAAGGGATGAGATTAATTCCGAAGCACTTTTTCTTATTCTAGCAAACGGAATTCCATTGGTTTAATTTCGGACTCTCTGATATATCTTTATTCTAGTTATCCCAAAAGAAAAGGGGTGATAATATCGAACTAGTCCTTACATTTATTTGTGGCCATAGAGGAGCCGTATGAAGCTGAGGTCTCATGTACGGTTTTGGAATAGCGATGGAAACAGTAATGTTATTATCGACTATAATTATCTAACAGTTCAAGTACAGTTGATATAGTTGAAGCACAGTCCAAATATGGCTTTTGGGGGTGGAATCTATGGCGTCAGCCCATAGGATTTATAGTTTTCATAATTTCTTCTCTAGCTGAATGTGAGAGATTGCCCTTTGATTTACCAGAAGCAGAGGAGGAATTAGTAGCAGGTTATCAAACCGAATATTCTGGTATCAGATTTGGTTTATTTTATCTTGCTTCTTACCTAAATCTATTAGCTTCTTCGTTATTCGTAACGGTTCTTTACTTAGGTGGGTGGAATTTATCTATTCCGTACATATCCATTCCTGAGCTTTTCGGAATAAAAAAAATAGCTGGAGTCTTTGGAATGACAATTGGTATCTTTATTACATTAGTTAAAGCTTATTTGTTTCTGTTCATTTCTATCACAACAAGATGGACTTTACCTAGGATGAGAATGGACCAGCTATTAAATCTTGGATGGAAATTTCTTTTACCTATTTCTTTGGGTAATCTATTATTGACAACTTCTTCCCAACTTGTTTCACTATAAAATAACAGAATACGATAACGATATTCTAGATTCATAACCTCTTTCAAACAAGAGAAAGAAACATCAATTTATTTATGGATATCTACAATATGTTTCCCATGGTAACTGGGTTCATGAATTATGGTCAACAAACAATACGAGCTGCAAGGTATATTGGTCAAAGTTTCATAATTACCTTATCCCACACAAACCGTTTACCTGTAACTATTCAATATCCTTATGAGAAATCAATTACGTCAGAACGTTTTCGTGGTCGAATTCACTTTGAATTTGATAAATGTATTGCTTGCGAAGTATGTGTTCGTGTATGCCCAATAGATCTACCTGTTGTTGATTGGAGATTGGAAAGAGATATGAAAAAGAAACAATTGCTTAATTATAGTATTGATTTCGGGGTCTGTATATTTTGTGGTAACTGTGTCGAGTATTGTCCAACAAACTGTTTATCAATGACTGAAGAATATGAGCTTTCTACTTATGATCGTCACGAATTGAATTATAATCAAATTGCTTTGAGTCGGTTACCAATGTCAGTAATTGAAGATTACACAATTCAAACAGTTATGAATTCGACTCAAATCAAAATAGATAAAGATAAACCCTTTGATTCAAGAACGATTACCGATTACTAAGATTTTGTTTTGATATAAAAGATCAAAACTTTTTTATTTTGGTTGGTCAGTAACTACAAATAATAATTAGTAACTATAGATTTAATTAGTAACTATAGATTGGTGAGAATCACTCTTTGATTTAAACTTATAATATTTTTATCACGGGAATTTCGAAATATACAATTTCAACTACTTTTTTTATTCTTTTTCTTTTGGATAAAAAGTAAGTAGGATTGGCCCAATAAAATAATTATATCTATATATAAAATTAATATTAAATTAATCCATATTAAGATTTAATTCAATTAGGAACATATCATATACAATAAAAATGGGGTAACCCTTTTCCTTTCCTGGACCATTTAGTAAGGTCATGATTTGACTTATATATTTTTTTTTTTACATATTATACATAATGGATTTACCTGGACCAATACATGATATTCTTGTAGCATTTCTGGGGTCAGTTCTTATATTAGGGGGTCTGGGGGTAGTATTACTTACCAATCCTATTTATTCTGCTTTTTCATTGGGATTGGTTCTTGTTTGTATATCCTTATTCTACATTCCATCGAACTCTTTTTTTGTAGCTGCCGCACAGCTACTTATTTATGTGGGAGCCGTAAATGTCTTAATCATATTTGCGGTAATGTTCATGAATGGTTCAGAATATTCCAATGATTCGTATTTTTGGACCATTGGAGATGGAGTCACTTCACTGGTTTGTACAAGTATTCTTTTTTCACTAATTACTACTATACCAGATACGTCATGGTACGGAATTATTTGGACTACAAGATCAAACCAGATTATAGAACAGGACCTAATAAGTAACGTTCAACAAATTGGGATTCATTTATCGACAGATTTTTATCTTCCCTTTGAACTAATTTCTATAATTCTTTTAGTTTCCTTGATAGGTGCAATTACTATGGCTCGCCAATAATAAATACTTAGAATTTTAAAAGAATTAAAAAGTTTTTAGAATTTTAGAAGTTCTAAATAAATAAAAAATCGAATCGCTTCAATTGTTCATATTGAAATGAATCGAGATTGATAAGGAGTTAGTCAATGATGTTCGAGCATGTACTTTTTTTGAGTGTTTATTTATTTTCTATCGGTCTCTATGGATTGATCACAAGTCGAAACATGGTTAGAGCACTTATGTGTCTTGAGCTTATACTAAATTCGGTTAATATTAATCTTGTAACATTTTCTGATATATTTGATAGTCGCCAATTAAAAGGAAACATTTTCTCAATCTTTATTATAGCTGTTGCAGCTGCTGAAGCAGCTATTGGTCTAGCTATTGTTTCGTCGATTCATCGAAACAGAAAATCAACTCGTATCAATCAATCGAATTTGTTGAATAATTAGTGATAATTATCATGATCATATATTGAATAATCAGTTATAATGATCATATAAATCAAGACACCACACAACATGATAAAGCATAAGAAAATATAAATGAAATTGGAATATTTTTCTATTTCTATTCTTTCACTTTCATATTCCATTAATGAAAAATAATTATATTCTTAATTTAATTGGTATTATAATTTTTTTATTTCGTTTTTTATTTGTTTATTTTATTTAATTTTAATGTATTTAAATTTTAATGTTTTTAATGTATTTTTAATGTATTATATAATAATATAAATGTATTATATAATAATATACTGCATAATATTATAAATATTATAATAAAATAATAAAAATAATATTATTAAATAATAATATGTTAATCATATTACGAAAATAAATTAAATTACTAATTTAGTTTTATTTTTTATATTCATATTTCATATTGAAAATATGAATATTGAAATATTGATTTGAATGATTGATCAATTTGTTTTGTCGGCCAATTTTTATTTACACATGTGACTCGTATGATCATGATTTTTGAAACGGAAATCAAAGTCTCTTGGCTTTTTCTCATGAACAGATTTAGAAATATATTGATTCTTAAAATTTTAATAAACCACTGCTTCGTCTGGTGTCTATAATATAAATACTAATTTTCTACCAGATTGAAAATTTTTGATGTTAAAATCTGGAATTTATAGATCCAATGTCACATTCAGTAAAAATTTATGATACATGTATAGGGTGTACTCAATGTGTACGAGCCTGCCCCACAGACGTATTGGAAATGATACCTTGGGACGGATGTAAAGCTAAGCAAATTGCTTCCGCACCAAGAACCGAGGACTGTGTGGGTTGTAAGAGATGTGAATCCGCCTGCCCCACGGATTTTTTGAGTGTCCGTGTTTATTTATCATATGAAACAACTCGCAGCATGGGTCTAGGTTATTGATACGTTACAAAAAAATCCACTTGAATCAATTGATTCCTCTTTACCGACAAAAGCCCGTACTCGAGAAAATATATTATTCTATTCCGAGCACGGGTTTTTCTGGTCAAACGTATCTTGTCTTTATCACGAGTTATTTTCCTTGGTTAACAATACTTGTTGTTTTGCCGATATCCGTCGGTTCTTCCATTTTCTTTCTTCCTCATAAAGGAAATAAGATGTTTAGGTGGTATGCTATATGTATATGCTCGTTGGAACTCCTTCTAACAACCTATGTTTTCTGTTATCATTTCCAATTGGACGATCCATTAACCCAATTGGAGGAAGATTTAAAATGGATAGATGTTTTTGATTTTCACTGGAGACTGGGAATCGATGGGCTTTCCATAGGACCTATTTTACTGACAGGATTTATCACCACTTTAGCTACCTTAGCGGCTTGGCCAGTTACTCGAAATTCGCGATTGTTCTATTTTCTCATGTTAGCAATGTACAGCGGTCAAATAGGATTATTTTCTTCTAGAGACCTTTTACTTTTTTTCATGCTGTGGGAGTTAGAATTAATTCCTGTTTATTTACTTTTATCCATGTGGGGGGGAAAGAAACGTCTCTACTCGGCCACAAAGTTTATTTTGTACACTGCGGGGGGCTCCATTTTTCTCTTAATAGGAGTTCTAGGTATGGGTTTATATGGCCCTAATGAACCCACATTAGATTTTTCAAAATTAACTAATCAATCATATCCTGTGGCATTGGAAATAATATTATATTTTGGATTCCTTATTGCTTATGCTGTCAAATCGCCGATTATACCCCTACATACGTGGTTACCAGATACCCATGGAGAAGCACATTACAGTACATGTATGCTTCTAGCTGGAATCTTATTAAAAATGGGCGCATATGGACTTATTCGGATCAATATGGAATTATTACCCCACGCTCATTCTATATTTTCTCCCTGGTTGGTAATAGTGGGAACGATTCAAATAATCTATGCAGCTTCAACCTCTCTCGGTCAACGGAATTTAAAAAAAAGAATAGCCTATTCCTCTGTATCTCACATGGGTTTCACAATTATAGGAATTGGTTCTATAACCGGAATGGGACTCAACGGTGCCATTTTACAAATACTCTCTCATGGATTTATTGGTGCTGCGCTTTTTTTCTTGGCAGGAACGAGTTGTGATAGAATACGTCTTGTTTATCTCGACGAAATGGGGGGGGTATCGATCCCAATGCCAAAACTATTTACCATGTTCAGTAGTTTTTCGATGGCTTCTCTTGCATTGCCAGGAATGAGTGGTTTTGTTGCGGAATTATTAGTATTTTTTGGAATAATTACTAGTCCAAAATACCTTTTAATGCCAAAAATGCTAATTACTTTTGTAATGGCAATTGGAATGATATTAACTCCTATTTATTTATTATCTATGTTACGTCAGATGTTCTATGGATACAAGCTATTCAATGTTCCAAACTCTAATTTTGCGGATTCTGGACCACGAGAACTATTTGTTTCAATCTGTATCTTTCTACCCGTAATAGGTATTGGTATTTATCCGGATTTCGTTCTCTCGCTATCAGTTGACAGGGTGCAAGCTATCCTATCTAATTACTTTCATCGATAGTCTTTCATTAATAATACGGAAATATAATTTTTGTCTTTGATTTTAAGATTTTTAAAATCGTTCGCTGTACAATGCAAAAGAATAAAGTGAATTAGAATTGTAATGAGATGCATTTTGAGTTTTTGAGAACCGTTTTGAATAAGGAATGATTCAAACGGTTCTCAAAAACTCGCACAAACAAGAAGCTTTTTATATATATATGGGATGATGTTCTTATGTATTCTTTATGTAGTTTATTCAATTATTTATCTGTGTAGTTTATTCAAGTAGATGTTAATGTGAATGAACCATAACTATGTAGACCTATTCCTAATAGATTGATTCCAAAATAACATACCCAAATTATAAGAAATCCTATAGAAGCCACAAGTGCCGAATTCATACTTTGCAAACTTTGATTTGTTCTACTTCTAATATGTATTCTAGTTCTAGTATGTAAATAAATCGCGAATATGGTCCAAGTAATAAAAGCCCAAGTTTCTTTGGGGTCCCAATTCCAATAAGATCCCCATGCCTCATTAGCCCATACTGCTCCACAAAGAATGCCTATGGTTAAAAAGGTAAATCCTAAACTAATGACACGATAACTCCAATAATCCAAACGTTGAGTCAATTGATATTTATAATAATTTCGAAATGAAAGAAAAGAAGTGTTTTTAAAAACACTTCTTTTTTCATTCAAATATTGAATCTCACCAAAGAAAAATGGTTTAATTAAGAAATTATTACCTTTACAAAAAATATCGATGTTTTTTCGAAATGTAATGACTAGAAGAGCGACTGATAATAGTGATCCGCATAAAAGAGCTGCATAGCTTAATAACATCATACTTACGTGCATCATTAACCACTGAGATTGTAGAGCAGGTACTAATATTGCGGATTGATGCATTTCAGTTAAAAAACCCGACGTGGCAAAGCCTTGTGTAAAAATGGTACTTGGTGCGGTTATTGTGCTTAAATCATTTTTATGGTTCCCCATCTTGGAAATCATATGAATAATGGAGAAACTGCACGAAAGGAAGATTAATGACTCGTATAAATTACTTAACGGAAAATGTCCTGAAGAAATCCAACGAGAAACTAATAATCCTGTTATAGAGAAAAAAGTGGCTATCATCCCTTTTTCCAATGAATCACGCAATCCTACGATTTCGCGGACTAATAAGATCATTAAATGAATCGTAATCACAATTGAAATTATCGAAAAAGAGATATGAGTTAATATATGTTCTAAAGTTGTAAATATCATAAAAAGGGGTCCCATTAGAGAATTTAAATCGAGAATTGAATACATTATAGGATCCATTGTGTCTCTTTTAGAGGATTTATTTTCTAGGATTTCAAGGATGCCGCCACTCGGACTCGAACCGAGATGCTCTAGCACTGCTTCCTAAGAGCAGCGTGTCTACCAATTTCACCATGGCGGCTTACTTGAAATAATAATAGTCAATTCATGTTGAATCGTCGAGAATCAAGGATTCAATATAGTTTAGTAAACATTAGAATCGATAAATCAAAATTCATTTAAATTCCTATTTGAATCTCTATTCAAAAAAAGAATCTTTAGTTGGGATCATTGTAAGTTTAGTTTTAATAATAAAGTAAGTTTAGTTTTAGTAAGTTTAGTTTTAATAATAAACTTTCGCGTACTAGAAACTAAGTTCTTCCAAAACAGTTAGAACTCAATAGTTTTGTTGTCTGTCGAGGTATAGAACTAAGAATTGTTCATTTTCTATTTTTTGATTCGTTTTTTATTTATCCGATTTGATTTCATAGATTCAAACAAAATGAAAAAAAAAATATTTTTTTTTTCAATGAAGAAGATTAAATAACCAGGATTTCATATGTATAACAATTTCATCACTAAATCAAAAGAATTTGAAATTTTCTAACGATTTCGACACCTTAGTATCATTCCTTAGTATCATTAGAGTATTAATACTCTTCATATTATATATAATGGTCTCTTCATTATATATATAATGCATAATGGTAAGATTTACCAAACTAATTAGGTTTTTGTTAGGCATATAAGAAACAAAAGAATTTTCATTTCTATCGTAATCATACTCTACTTTTCACAATAGAAAAATATTTTTCTATTGTGAAAAAAGTAGATAGAAAAAATATTCAGAATTCGATATACATACCTTTATTCTACATACCACATCTACATACTACAACAGCTAGTTCTAACTCATATTGATATTGAGGAGTTCAATACATTAATTAATGTGAATCGTTCATCTTAAAAAATTCGAAGTTCTTCGGGTATGTCAATTCCGATTATTCCAAGACTTTATTATTTGTTTGTTGCACAAAAAAACTTTTTGAACGTCCGGTGGAAACCGATTTCGCTAAGGAAAAAGCCTTTACTGCAGCTAAAAATCCTTTTTTTTTCCAAATATTTTTACGAATACGTTTTTTTGACATAGAAGTACGCTTTTTGGGAACTGCCATTCAAAAAGGGTTACCAGTTTTTATCGTTGTATGTGAAAGACATGTATTGTTTTGTTCAAAATAGATTGTTCCTTTTAGTCATTATCTATACTTATTCCCTGGTAGAATAGTTTTAAAAAAAGCATTTTCGAATATGTTTAAAACCTATTAAAAAATATATTTAAAACCTATTAAAAAATATATTTAAAACCTGTTTGAAAATATATTTTAAACCTATTAAAACATATAATTTTATTAAAACATAATTAGAATCAAGTACTCCTTTTGGTATAACTCTTTTTTCTTATTATACTATATAATATGGCTATAAATTACCAGAATAGAATATTCTACTAAGACTAGACTAGAATAGTAGAATTATTAAAGATTTCATTTTGTTTTCTTATGGAACATACATATCAATATGCATGGATAATACCTTTTCTTCCACTTCCAGTTACTGTGTCAATAGGATTTGGACTTCTACTGATTCCGACAGCAACAAAAAATATTCGTCGTATATGGGCTTTTCCTAGTGTTTTACTGTTAAGTATAGTTATGGGGTTTTCAGCCAATTTATCTATTCAACAAATACATGGAAGTTCTATCTATCAATATCTATGGTCTTGGACCATCAATAATGATTTTTCCTTAGAGTTCGGATATTTGATCGACCCACTTAGTTCTATTATGTCAATACTAATTACTACTGTTGGAATCTTGGTTCTTATTTATAGTGACAATTATATGTCTCATGATCAAGGATATCTGAGATTTTTTGCTTATATGAGTTTTTTCAATGCTTCCATGTTGGGATTAGTTACCAGTTCCAATTTGATACAAATTTATATTTTTTGGGAACTGGTGGGGATGTGTTCCTATTTATTAATAGGATTTTGGTTCACACGACCGACTGCAGCAAGTGCTTGTCAAAAAGCTTTTGTAACTAACCGTGTAGGGGATTTTGGTTTATTATTAGGAATTTTAGGTTTTTATTGGATAACAGGTAGTTTCGAATTTCGGGATTTGTTCGAAATAACTAATAACTTGATCCATAATAATGGTGTCAGTTCTTTATTTGCTACTTTGTGTGCCTCTTTATTATTCATTGGTGCAGTTGCTAAATCCGCACAATTCCCCCTTCACGTATGGTTACCCGATGCCATGGAAGGACCCACTCCCATCTCGGCTCTTATACACGCTGCTACTATGGTAGCAGCAGGAATTTTTCTTGTAGCTCGACTTCTTCCTATTTTCATAGCTATACCTTACATAATGAATTTCATATCTTTAATAGGTGTAATAACAGTACTACTAGGAGCTACTTTGGCTCTTGCTCAAAGAGATATAAAAAGAAGTTTAGCCTATTCTACAATGTCTCAATTGGGTTATATTATGTTAGCTCTAGGTATAGGTTCTTATCGAGCTGCTTTATTCCATTTGATTACCCATGCCTATTCTAAAGCTTTATTGTTTTTGGGATCCGGATCCATTATTCATTCAATGGAACCTATTGTTGGATATTCGCCAGAAAAAAGTCAGAATATGGCTCTTATGGGTGGTTTAAGAAGATATGTTCCAATTACAAGAACTACTTTTTTATTGGGTACACTTTCTATTTGCGGTATTCCACCTCTTGCTTGTTTTTGGTCCAAAGATGAAATTCTTAATGATAGTTGGTTGTATTCACCAATTTTCGCAATAATAGCTTGTTTCACAGCAGGATTGACTGCATTTTATATGTTTCGGGTGTATTTACTTACCTTTGATGGACATTTGCGCGTTCATTTTCAAGATTACAGTAGCACAAAAAATAGTTCGTCCTATTCAATATCTCTATGGGGAAAGGAGGTAGCCAAAGCAGTCAATAGAAATTTACCTTTATCAACAATGAATAATAGGGTCTTCTTTTTTTCAAAGGATATGTATAAAATTGATAATAATCTAAAAAAATGCATACGATACTTTAATACTTCTTTCGAAAAAAAGTACACTTCTATGTACCCTCGCGAAGTGGACAATACTATGCTATTTCCTCTGCTTATATTGGTATTATTTACTTTGTTTGTTGGATCAATAGGAATTCATTTTGATCAAGGAGTAATAGATTTGGATATATTATCCAAATGGTTAACTCCACTCACAAACCTTTTCCATCCAAATTCGAGTTATTCTGTGGATTGGTATGAATTTTTTACAAATGCAATTTTTTCAGTAAGTATAGCTATTTCCGGACTATTCATAGCATATATCTTATATGGGTCTGCTTATTCGTTTTTCCGGAATTTGAACTTTATCAATGCATTTGTAAAAGGTGGTCCTAAAAGGATTCTCTTGGACCAAATAAAAAATGGGATATACAATTGGTCATATAATCGTGGTTACATAGATATTTTTTATACTAAGGTTTTTACCATGGGTATAAGGGGATTAACCGAACTAACTCAGTTTTTTGATAGATATATAATTGATGGAATTACAAATGGGGTTGGCATTGCAAGTTTTTTTATAGGGGAAGGAATCAAATCCATGGGAGGTGGACGAATCTCTTCTTATCTATTCTTTTATTTATTTTATGCATCAATATCTTTATTCATTTTTTTATTTTTTTTATAAATTTATATTTTATAAATTTATAAATATAAACCAACTTAAAGTCCCTATTTTTATTCGTTTTATAAATTGTAGAAATATCTCTTTTTTTGATACCTTACATTATCTCTATTACTAATCCTTTGTGCACTTTGGTGTTCCTAACCGTCCACTGATTTTTGATTGATCTACGGCATGGTAATAAATACAAGACAGTAATGAAAACTCCATACAGTTGATCTTTTACACCCGCTCCAAGATATGATGACTAATGAAAGAATCTTAATCTTGGGGTAAACAGTTTACACTGCTTATGTTTACTTCAACTTTATTCTTGTACATATGAAATGAGATTTTATCTTCTTACTGCAAACTTCTAAGTTGTTTTGTTTCACTCATATAACTATCTGGTTTAACTCATTGACCCGAATGATGAATAAAAAATAAAATACCTATTCAATACATTACATTCAACTTCTTTCCTTTACTTCTAGGAAAGAAGTATAAAGTTCATGTTCAACGAATCACACGTAGAGATATTGATAACACACATAGAGTTAATGGTATTTCATAACTAATAGATTGAGCAGCAGCTCGTAGACCACCTGAAAAGGAATATTTATTATTCGATCCGTATCCTGACATAAGAAGCCCAATAGGAGCAATACTTGAAATGGCGACCCATAAAAAAACACCTATACTGAGATCGGCTAAAATGAGGCGATACCCAAAAGGAATTACTAAATAACTTAGTAGAATTGATATGACCACTATAGACGGTCCAATACTAAACAAACGAACATCTCCTCTAGATGGGAGAAGGTCTTCTTTAAAAAGTAGTTTAGTTCCATCTGCTAGAGCTTGAAGAATTCCCAAGGGGCCGGCATATTCAGGCCCAATACGTTGTTGTATCGCTGCAGATATTTCTCTTTCTAACCACACAATTACTAGTACCCCTATTGTAATTCCCAATATAAGGGTCAAAATGGGTACAAAGATCCATATGAGTCCATATACTTCTTTTAAGGATTCCGATATAGAAAAAGAATTGATAGTTTGTACTTCTGTCGTATCAATTATCATTTCAACGATCAACCTCTCCCATAATGATATCTATACTACCTAGTATCGTCATGATATCAGCCAATTTCATTCTTTTAACTAGCTGAGGAAGAATTTGCAAATTTATGAAGCCGGGTGGACGAATTTTCCATCTCCAAGGGAAAACACTATTATCTCCTATCAAATAAATTCCTAATTCCCCTTTTGGGGCTTCTACTCTCACGTAAAGTTCTTGTTTCGACAATTCAAAATTGGGTGAAGGTTTTTTACTAATAAATCTATATTCAAAATCATTCCATTCGGAATTTTTTGCTCTATCAAAGCGTCGGACTTCTAAATTCTCATAGGGTCCTCCAGGAATTCCTTCTAGAGCCTGTTGAATTATTTTTATAGATTCCCTCATTTCACCGATTCGTACTAAATAACGAGCTAACGAATCTCCTTCTTTTTGCCATTGGACTTCCCAATCGAATTCATTGTAACACTCATAATTATCAATTTTACGAAGATCCCATTGTGTTCCAGAAGCTCGTAACATCGGTCCTGATAAACCCCAATTTATTGCTTCCTCTCCACCAATAATGCCCACTCCTTCGACTCGCTCCAAAAAAATGGGATTTCGCGTAATGAGTTTTTGATATTCAACAATTCCTGTTAAAAAATAATCGCAAAAATCCAAACATTTATCTATCCAGCCATAAGGTAGATCGGCAGCTACTCCTCCGATGCGGAAATAATTATGCATCATTCGCATACCTGTGGCGGCTTCGAATAAATCATATATCAATTCTCTCTCTCTGAAAATATAGAAAAAGGGAGTCTGCGCGCCGATATCCGCCATAAAAGGCCCAAGCCATAACAAATGAGAAGCTATACGGCTCAGCTCCAGCATAATTACTCTGATATAGCTAGCCCTTTTAGGTACTTGAACATTTTCCAGTTGTTCTGGTGCATTTACCGTTATTGCCTCTGTGAACATAGTAGCTAAATAATCCCAACGTGTTACATAAGGCAGATATTGTATAATTGTTCGGTTTTCCGCTATTTTTTCCATCCCTCTGTGTAAATAGCCCAATATGGGTTCACAGTCAATAACATCTTCACCATCGAGAGTAACGATCAGTCGAAGAACACCATGCATTGATGGGTGGTGAGGACCCATATTAACTATCATGAAATCTTTTTTTGTAGCCGGTACAGTCATATCTTTTCTTCCTTAATTCATTATTTCATGAATTCCTCAAAAAAGTAGGAGGTTCATCAAAATAAAAAATCTAATAACTACTATACTAATTCAAACGATTTAATTAACGATTTTTTGGCTCCCGAATATCCAACTGGTCAATTAATTTCTTATAACGCGCTCTATTTTTCTTTGACAAATAAGCCAGCAGACGTTGACGTTTTCTCAGAATTTTTTGTAGACCTCTTTGTGATAAAAAATCTCTTTTGTGCAATTCCAAATGTGAAGTAAGTCTTCGTATCTTATTGGTGAAACTTAATACTTGAAATTCAACAGAACCCCTGTTTTCTTCTTTTTCTTCTTGTGGAAGAAGTGAAATGAATGAATTTTTGACCATAAAACTTTTTTTATCTTTTTCTTTTCTTTCTTTTCCATGCCATGGATTTTACCGATCAGGAAAAATAAAATAATAATTATTATATTATGTCAATTTTTTTTAATCTAGTACACGCAAAAATTTAGATTTATCCGTTTCTATCTAAATCAAATTTTCCATTTGATTTAGATAGAAAAGAAAAGGATAATATATTTCTGCATTTACGAAAGAGAATGATTTCTTTGCACCTAAAAAGATTCTGTAGATTTCTTTCTAGATTCAATTGAATTGATACACAAGTAAATACGTATCATGTACCAGAACGTAACACACCATATGCGTACATCTTTCGGTTTTTATTTACTGAAAACGGCATGTGATATATAGGAAATATACTATTAAATAATTCTGAATCGTGGATACATACGTATCCTTGACATACTGAAACGACTACCATTATTGGTATCAAACCAATAGCGATTCATACAAGCTAAATCTTCTAATCGGTAATTGGGCCAAAGAAACAATTTGCATTTAATTAATTTATTTAAATCCGTATTAAGACGTTTGTCCTCATTCAAAAATTGTTCAGAGTTTCTTATGTTGTTTTCGTTGCAAAATACTGGATTTCTATTCACAATATCCCGATTATGAGAGTTGAAACAAATTAGAATTCTCAATTCTCTACGACGTCTAGGAGATAGAATATTTTCAGGAACAAAGAAATTATAATGATCTTGATCCCCATTCACAAATATATTGCCATGTCGTCCAGTGGATTTTTTCAAATTATTCTTATCAACATATCTTTTCTTTATGTATTTTCTATTAATTTGGTGTTTACTCTTATCGATCAATGAAATACTTATGGTTTGATATATAATGAATTTTCCATCCCTTCTTAAAGATAGACGAATTGGTTCGATAATTAATATTCCCCTTTTTATTAATTCTGTAAGAGCTAGATCTTTCTGAATCAGCATTACATCCAGATGCATCTCTCCTCTTTGAATCGAGGATATAGCAATTTCCCTTGGATTTATCAATCTAAGTAGGAGACAATATATCCTAACATTATTAATAATTTTTTGATTCAAGGGGTCATCCCATCTTAATTGAAAAATAAAATATTTTTTCAGGAACAAATCTAGTTCTCCTTCCTTATTTTTCTTGGATTGTTTTTTTTTTTTTTTACCTTTTTTAATGTTTGATCTCGTGCAATCCTCTTCAAGATATTCCTTTTGGTTTTGTTTTTGTGGATCTGATACAAGATTTGATTGACCCTCTTTTTCTTGGTTGGAATTTTGAAATTCTATTTTAACGGAATCTTTGATGTTTTGATTTTGACTAATATTTTTTTTATTTTGATTTTGACTAATATTTTTTTTATTTTGATTTTGACTAATATTTTTTTTATTTTGATTTTGACTAATATTTTTTTTATTTTGATTTTGACTAATATTTTTTTTATTTTGATTTTGACTAATATTTTTTTTATTTTGATTTTGACTAATATTTTTTTTATTTTGATTTTGACTAATATTTTTTTCATTTTGATTTTGACTAATATTTTTTTCATTTTGATTTTGACTAATATCATTTTCATAATAAATATTAGAAAGAAGTAATTTGATTGGTATGATCCACGGTTTAATCTTATATGCATCAAAAGGTAACACAAATTCTGGGAAGAACCAAGGTTCTAGATTTGATATGGTAGAATAATTTCGATTCATTCCCATCCAATCAAAAATTTTTTTTTGATGAGTCTTAGTCTTAGTATTTTTATTAGTATTTTTATAAATTTCGGTACCGATATACATATCGGTCCAGTCCTCAATATCACTATTGTTCTCAATATCACTATTGTTCTCAATATCACTATTGTTCTCAATATCACTATTGTTTCTAAGGCAAAAATGAAGAATTCTATAATCCAAATATTTTCTATCCAGATTTTTATGGGTATCAATAAAATATCCTTTTTTTAGGTAATCATCAATAGTCATATTTAGCAATACATAAAACGATTCGGGTTTCAGTGTGTATGAGTCCTTACTATCCCCATAATTTATATATTCATGTGATAAAAGATCATATCTGTAGTGTTTTTTAAATTTTTCTTTTTGACTCATCGATAAATCCACTGCACAAAAATTTTCATTCATGTAATGAATTAATCGGTCTTTTTCTTTTTTATATGAATACAATTTCATTGATTCTTTATTTTGAATAGTACAACGTTGATTGACTCTATTTCGCCATTTTTTTCGGTACTAATCGAGACCATTTGCTCCGAGAAAAATTATATTGATAATGACCCTTTAACCAGTTTTTCCATTTATTCATTCCAGACTTATTAATTTTCTTATGCCTTGATTTGGAATCAAACCTTGATTTGGAATCAAATATTCCTCGTGTCATACAATAATACTTTATCTTGTCTTTAATAAAAGGATAGGTCCCGTGATCGTGATATTGAAGTACAGATCTCAGGTGATGGTTGTTAAATAATTGGGTTTGTGACAATTTGTAAAATACATATGCTTGGGACAAGGAAGATAAGTCGTGATAAGTGTTTAAATCATTTCTAATATTAGGATTAGAAAAGGACTTTTTTATAGTCGAAATAAAGTTCATTGTATCTTGATCTGTTTCATCAATTCCTTCTTGATTTCTTTCATCGTTGTAAATGGATTCATTGATAATTGTTTTTTTTAAAAGTTGTGCATTAACCTTAGAAATGGTAACCATACATTGCAAGATATCTATGTATATTTTTTCAATGAAAGATTTCATAAAATAATGTGATTTGCGTATTAATCGGGTATTTTTTCTTTGAAGTATCTGCCAAATATGTTTTTGTAATTCCGGTCTTTTATCATGATAGGCTAGAACTATTTTCTTCTTGTCTTTTGTGATTCCTTCTATTTGATTCCTTATTGTGATTGTCTTATCAGCAAGATCTTTCATTTTTTTTTCTATGAGTAAATAATTTGTCCAATTCATAGATCGAATTTGAATGGTCGATTCGTGAATAATCTGATTATTTTTTTTTGAATCTTTTGCATTTTCATTTGGTTCATGTACTTTTCCCTTCCTCAATTCAAATAAAGAAATTTGGTTCACTTTTTCAAGTTTCTTCATTATTCGTTTTAGAACTAGAACTGTTCGTTTTAGAACTAGAACTATTCGTTTTAGAACTAGAACTATTCGTTTTAGAACTCGTTTTAGAACTCGTTTTAGAACTAGAACTATTTTGATGACCCATCTTTTTTTTTCTTTTGAAACTTTTAGAGAGTTCTTTTTTACTTTTCTAATTTTTTTTTTGAGTTCCTTATATATGGGTTCAAAAAAAGAAGGTTGCTTTCGGGGAGAACCAAAAGGGAGTTCCGTTTCCATTCCCCAAACTGTTAAAAAACAAAAATTTTCTTTTTTTCCTTTTTTTTTCATTGGATCTCCATGATGAGATCGTATTTTAGATCTTCGCCAAGGTTTTAAACGAAAAGGAAATAA
>NW_027020843.1:7500-12500 GCF_036884655.1 Musa acuminata AAA Group
CGCTCGCCGCTCGCTCGCGCAGCCAAAAATGGCCAGTTTTGGCCCGTTTTTGGGCCGTTTTAGCCAGTTTTTGGCCTGTTCTTGCATTGCGCGGTGACCGTCGAGAGCGGAGCAAAACGTCAGCCATCTCAGCACCCTGGAACCCCCCGGGTGGCACAGGGCTGGATGGGGCTTTCGTATAGCAGGGACGGTGCTGCCTCTCGCTTCGCTCGCTGTCCGCCGCTCGCCGCTCGCTCGTGCAGCCAAAAATGGCCAGTTTTGGCCCGTTTTTGGGCCGTTTTGGCCAGTTTTTGGCCTGTTCTTGCATTGCGCGGTGACCGTCGAGAGCGGAGCAAAACGTCAGCCATCTCAGCACCCTGGAACCCCCCGGGTGGCACAGGGCTGGATGGGGCTTTCGTATAGCAGGGACGGTGCTGCCTCTCGCTTCGCTCGCTGTCCGCCGCTCGCCGCTCGCTCGTGCAGCCAAAAATGGCCAGTTTTGGCCCGTTTTTGGGCCGTTTTGGCCAGTTTTTGGCCTGTTCTTGCATTGCGCGGTGACCGTCGAGAGCGGAGCAAAACGTCAGCCATCTCAGCACCCTGGAACCCCCCGGGTGGCACAGGGCTGGATGGGGCTTTCGTATAGCAGGGACGGTGCTGCCTCTCGCTTCGCTCGCTGTCCGCCGCTCGCCGCTCGCTCGTGCAGCCAAAAATGGCCAGTTTTGGCCCGTTTTTGGGCCGTTTTGGCCAGTTTTTGGCCTGTTCTTGCATTGCGCGGTGACCGTCGAGAGCGGAGCAAAACGTCAGCCATCTCAGCACCCTGGAACCCCCCGGGTGGCACAGGGCTGGATGGGGCTTTCGTATAGCAGGGACGGTGCTGCCTCTCGCTTCGCTCGCTGTCCGCCGCTCGCCGCTCGCTCGTGCAGCCAAAAATGGCCAGTTTTGGCCCGTTTTTGGGCCGTTTTGGCCAGTTTTTGGCCTGTTCTTGCATTGCGCGGTGACCGTCGAGAGCGGAGCAAAACGTCAGCCATCTCAGCACCCTGGAACCCCCCGGGTGGCACAGGGCTGGATGGGGCTTTCGTATAGCAGGGACGGTGCTGCCTCTCGCTTCGCTCGCTGTCCGCCGCTCGCCGCTCGCTCGTGCAGCCAAAAATGGCCAGTTTTGGCCCGTTTTTGGGCCGTTTTGGCCAGTTTTTGGCCTGTTCTTGCATTGCGCGGTGACCGTCGAGAGCGGAGCAAAACGTCAGCCATCTCAGCACCCTGGAACCCCCCGGGTGGCACAGGGCTGGATGGGGCTTTCGTATAGCAGGGACGGTGCTGCCTCTCGCTTCGCTCGCTGTCCGCCGCTCGCCGCTCGCTCGTGCAGCCAAAAATGGCCAGTTTTGGCCCGTTTTTGGGCCGTTTTGGCCAGTTTTTGGCCTGTTCTTGCATTGCGCGGTGACCGTCGAGAGCGGAGCAAAACGTCAGCCATCTCAGCACCCTGGAACCCCCCGGGTGGCACAGGGCTGGATGGGGCTTTCGTATAGCAGGGACGGTGCTGCCTCTCGCTTCGCTCGCTGTCCGCCGCTCGCCGCTCGCTCGTGCAGCCAAAAATGGCCAGTTTTGGCCCGTTTTTGGGCCGTTTTGGCCAGTTTTTGGCCTGTTCTTGCATTGCGCGGTGACCGTCGAGAGCGGAGCAAAACGTCAGCCATCTCAGCACCCTGGAACCCCCCGGGTGGCACAGGGCTGGATGGGGCTTTCGTATAGCAGGGACGGTGCTGCCTCTCGCTTCGCTCGCTGTCCGCCGCTCGCCGCTCGCTCGTGCAGCCAAAAATGGCCAGTTTTGGCCCGTTTTTGGGCCGTTTTGGCCAGTTTTTGGCCTGTTCTTGCATTGCGCGGTGACCGTCGAGAGCGGAGCAAAACGTCAGCCATCTCAGCACCCTGGAACCCCCCGGGTGGCACAGGGCTGGATGGGGCTTTCGTATAGCAGGGACGGTGCTGCCTCTCGCTTCGCTCGCTGTCCGCCGCTCGCCGCTCGCTCGTGCAGCCAAAAATGGCCAGTTTTGGCCCGTTTTTGGGCCGTTTTGGCCAGTTTTTGGCCTGTTCTTGCATTGCGCGGTGACCGTCGAGAGCGGAGCAAAACGTCAGCCATCTCAGCACCCTGGAACCCCCCGGGTGGCACAGGGCTGGATGGGGCTTTCGTATAGCAGGGACGGTGCTGCCTCTCGCTTCGCTCGCTGTCCGCCGCTCGCCGCTCGCTCGTGCAGCCAAAAATGGCCAGTTTTGGCCCGTTTTTGGGCCGTTTTGGCCAGTTTTTGGCCTGTTCTTGCATTGCGCGGTGACCGTCGAGAGCGGAGCAAAACGTCAGCCATCTCAGCACCCTGGAACCCCCCGGGTGGCACAGGGCTGGATGGGGCTTTCGTATAGCAGGGACGGTGCTGCCTCTCGCTTCGCTCGCTGTCCGCCGCTCGCCGCTCGCTCGCGCAGCCAAAAATGGCCAGTTTTGGCCCGTTTTTGGGCCGTTTTGGCCAGTTTTTGGCCTGTTCTTGCATTGCGCGGTGACCGTCGAGAGCGGAGCAAAACGTCAGCCATCTCAGCACCCTGGAACCCCCCGGGTGGCACAGGGCTGGATGGGGCTTTCGTATAGCAGGGACGGTGCTGCCTCTCGCTTCGCTCGCTGTCCGCCGCTCGCCGCTCGCTCGTGCAGCCAAAAATGGCCAGTTTTGGCCCGTTTTTGGGCCGTTTTGGCCAGTTTTTGGCCTGTTCTTGCATTGCGCGGTGACCGTCGAGAGCGGAGCAAAACGTCAGCCATCTCAGCACCCTGGAACCCCCCCCGGGTGGCACAGGGCTGGATGGGGCTTTCGTATAGCAGGGACGGTGCTGCCTCTCGCTTCGCTCGCTGTCCGCCGCTCGCCGCTCGCTCGTGCAGCCAAAAATGGCCAGTTTTGGCCCGTTTTTGGGCCGTTTTGGCCAGTTTTTGGCCTGTTCTTGCATTGCGCGGTGACCGTCGAGAGCGGAGCAAAACGTCAGCCATCTCAGCACCCTGGAACCCCCCGGGTGGCACAGGGCTGGATGGGGCTTTCGTATAGCAGGGACGGTGCTGCCTCTCGCTTCGCTCGCTGTCCGCCGCTCGCCGCTCGCTCGTGCAGCCAAAAATGGCCAGTTTTGGCCCGTTTTTGGGCCGTTTTGGCCAGTTTTTGGCCTGTTCTTGCATTGCGCGGTGACCGTCGAGAGCGGAGCAAAACGTCAGCCATCTCAGCACCCTGGAACCCCCCGGGTGGCACAGGGCTGGATGGGGCTTTCGTATAGCAGGGACGGTGCTGCCTCTCGCTTCGCTCGCTGTCCGCCGCTCGCCGCTCGCTCGCGCAGCCAAAAATGGCCAGTTTTGGCCCGTTTTTGGGCCGTTTTGGCCAGTTTTTGGCCTGTTCTTGCATTGCGCGGTGACCGTCGAGAGCGGAGCAAAACGTCAGCCATCTCAGCACCCTGGAACCCCCCGGGTGGCACAGGGCTGGATGGGGCTTTCGTATAGCAGGGACGGTGCTGCCTCTCGCTTCGCTCGCTGTCCGCCGCTCGCCGCTCGCTCGTGCAGCCAAAAATGGCCAGTTTTGGCCCGTTTTTGGGCCGTTTTGGCCAGTTTTTGGCCTGTTCTTGCATTGCGCGGTGACCGTCGAGAGCGGAGCAAAACGTCAGCCATCTCAGCACCCTGGAACCCCCCGGGTGGCACAGGGCTGGATGGGGCTTTCGTATAGCAGGGACGGTGCTGCCTCTCGCTTCGCTCGCTGTCCGCCGCTCGCCGCTCGCTCGTGCAGCCAAAAATGGCCAGTTTTGGCCCGTTTTTGGGCCGTTTTGGCCAGTTTTTGGCCTGTTCTTGCATTGCGCGGTGACCGTCGAGAGCGGAGCAAAACGTCAGCCATCTCAGCACCCTGGAACCCCCCGGGTGGCACAGGGCTGGATGGGGCTTTCGTATAGCAGGGACGGTGCTGCCTCTCGCTTCGCTCGCTGTCCGCCGCTCGCCGCTCGCTCGTGCAGCCAAAAATGGCCAGTTTTGGCCCGTTTTTGGGCCGTTTTGGCCAGTTTTTGGCCTGTTCTTGCATTGCGCGGTGACCGTCGAGAGCGGAGCAAAACGTCAGCCATCTCAGCACCCTGGAACCCCCCGGGTGGCACAGGGCTGGATGGGGCTTTCGTATAGCAGGGACGGTGCTGCCTCTCGCTTCGCTCGCTGTCCGCCGCTCGCCGCTCGCTCGCGCAGCCAAAAATGGCCAGTTTTGGCCCGTTTTTGGGCCGTTTTGGCCAGTTTTTGGCCTGTTCTTGCATTGCGCGGTGACCGTCGAGAGCGGAGCAAAACGTCAGCCATCTCAGCACCCTGGAACCCCCCGGGTGGCACAGGGCTGGATGGGGCTTTCGTATAGCAGGGACGGTGCTGCCTCTCGCTTCGCTCGCTGTCCGCCGCTCGCCGCTCGCGCAGCCAAAAATGGCCAGTTTTGGCCCGTTTTTGGGCCGTTTTGGCCAGTTTTTGGCCTGTTCTTGCATTGCGCGGTGACCGTCGAGAGCGGAGCAAAACGTCAGCCATCTCAGCACCCTGGAACCCCCCGGGTGGCACAGGGCTGGATGGGGCTTTCGTATAGCAGGGACGGTGCTGCCTCTCGCTTCGCTCGCTGTTCGCCGCTCGCCGCTCGCTCGCGCAGCCAAAAATGGCCAGTTTTGGCCCGTTTTTGGGCTGTTTTGGCCAGTTTTTGGCCTGTTCTTGCGTGGTGCGGTGACCGTCGTGAGCGGAGCAAAACGTCAGCCATCTCAGCACCCTGGAACCCCCCGGGTGGCACAGGGCTGGATGGGGCTTTCGTATAGCAGGGACGGTGCTGCCTCTCGCTTCGCTCGCTGTTCGCCGCTCGCCGCTCGCTCGCGCAGCCAAAAATGGCCAGTTTTGGCCCGTTTTTGGGCTGTTTTGGCCTGTTTTTGGGCTGTTCTTGTGTGGCGCGGTGACCGTCGTGAGCGGAGCAAAATGTCAGCCATCTCAGCACCCTGGAACCCCCCGGGTGGCACAGGGC
>NW_027020843.1:22500-27500 GCF_036884655.1 Musa acuminata AAA Group
CTTTCGTATAGCAGGGACGGTGCTGCCTCTCGCTTCGCTCGCTGTCCGCCGCTCGCCGCTCGCTCGTGCAGCCAAAAATGGCCAGTTTTGGCCCGTTTTTGGGCCGTTTTGGCCAGTTTTTGGCCTGTTCTTGCATTGCGCGGTGACCGTCGAGAGCGGAGCAAAACGTCAGCCATCTCAGCACCCTGGAACCCCCCGGGTGGCACAGGGCTGGATGGGGCTTTCGTATAGCAGGGACGGTGCTGCCTCTCGCTTCGCTCGCTGTCCGCCGCTCGCCGCTCGCTCGTGCAGCCAAAAATGGCCAGTTTTGGCCCGTTTTTGGGCCGTTTTGGCCAGTTTTTGGCCTGTTCTTGCATTGCGCGGTGACCGTCGAGAGCGGAGCAAAACGTCAGCCATCTCAGCACCCTGGAACCCCCCGGGTGGCACAGGGCTGGATGGGGCTTTCGTATAGCAGGGACGGTGCTGCCTCTCGCTTCGCTCGCTGTCCGCCGCTCGCCGCTCGCTCGTGCAGCCAAAAATGGCCAGTTTTGGCCCGTTTTTGGGCCGTTTTGGCCAGTTTTTGGCCTGTTCTTGCATTGCGCGGTGACCGTCGAGAGCGGAGCAAAACGTCAGCCATCTCAGCACCCTGGAACCCCCCGGGTGGCACAGGGCTGGATGGGGCTTTCGTATAGCAGGGACGGTGCTGCCTCTCGCTTCGCTCGCTGTCCGCCGCTCGCCGCTCGCTCGTGCAGCCAAAAATGGCCAGTTTTGGCCCGTTTTTGGGCCGTTTTGGCCAGTTTTTGGCCTGTTCTTGCATTGCGCGGTGACCGTCGAGAGCGGAGCAAAACGTCAGCCATCTCAGCACCCTGGAACCCCCCGGGTGGCACAGGGCTGGATGGGGCTTTCGTATAGCAGGGACGGTGCTGCCTCTCGCTTCGCTCGCTGTCCGCCGCTCGCCGCTCGCTCGTGCAGCCAAAAATGGCCAGTTTTGGCCCGTTTTTGGGCCGTTTTGGCCAGTTTTTGGCCTGTTCTTGCATTGCGCGGTGACCGTCGAGAGCGGAGCAAAACGTCAGCCATCTCAGCACCCTGGAACCCCCCGGGTGGCACAGGGCTGGATGGGGCTTTCGTATAGCAGGGACGGTGCTGCCTCTCGCTTCGCTCGCTGTCCGCCGCTCGCCGCTCGCTCGTGCAGCCAAAAATGGCCAGTTTTGGCCCGTTTTTGGGCCGTTTTGGCCAGTTTTTGGCCTGTTCTTGCATTGCGCGGTGACCGTCGAGAGCGGAGCAAAACGTCAGCCATCTCAGCACCCTGGAACCCCCCGGGTGGCACAGGGCTGGATGGGGCTTTCGTATAGCAGGGACGGTGCTGCCTCTCGCTTCGCTCGCTGTCCGCCGCTCGCCGCTCGCTCGTGCAGCCAAAAATGGCCAGTTTTGGCCCGTTTTTGGGCCGTTTTGGCCAGTTTTTGGCCTGTTCTTGCATTGCGCGGTGACCGTCGAGAGCGGAGCAAAACGTCAGCCATCTCAGCACCCTGGAACCCCCCGGGTGGCACAGGGCTGGATGGGGCTTTCGTATAGCAGGGACGGTGCTGCCTCTCGCTTCGCTCGCTGTCCGCCGCTCGCCGCTCGCTCGTGCAGCCAAAAATGGCCAGTTTTGGCCCGTTTTTGGGCCGTTTTGGCCAGTTTTTGGCCTGTTCTTGCATTGCGCGGTGACCGTCGAGAGCGGAGCAAAACGTCAGCCATCTCAGCACCCTGGAACCCCCCGGGTGGCACAGGGCTGGATGGGGCTTTCGTATAGCAGGGACGGTGCTGCCTCTCGCTTCGCTCGCTGTCCGCCGCTCGCCGCTCGCTCGCGCAGCCAAAAATGGCCAGTTTTGGCCCGTTTTTGGGCCGTTTTGGCCAGTTTTTGGCCTGTTCTTGCATTGCGCGGTGACCGTCGAGAGCGGAGCAAAACGTCAGCCATCTCAGCACCCTGGAACCCCCCGGGTGGCACAGGGCTGGATGGGGCTTTCGTATAGCAGGGACGGTGCTGCCTCTCGCTTCGCTCGCTGTCCGCCGCTCGCCGCTCGCTCGTGCAGCCAAAAATGGCCAGTTTTGGCCCGTTTTTGGGCCGTTTTGGCCAGTTTTTGGCCTGTTCTTGCATTGCGCGGTGACCGTCGAGAGCGGAGCAAAACGTCAGCCATCTCAGCACCCTGGAACCCCCCCCGGGTGGCACAGGGCTGGATGGGGCTTTCGTATAGCAGGGACGGTGCTGCCTCTCGCTTCGCTCGCTGTCCGCCGCTCGCCGCTCGCTCGTGCAGCCAAAAATGGCCAGTTTTGGCCCGTTTTTGGGCCGTTTTGGCCAGTTTTTGGCCTGTTCTTGCATTGCGCGGTGACCGTCGAGAGCGGAGCAAAACGTCAGCCATCTCAGCACCCTGGAACCCCCCGGGTGGCACAGGGCTGGATGGGGCTTTCGTATAGCAGGGACGGTGCTGCCTCTCGCTTCGCTCGCTGTCCGCCGCTCGCCGCTCGCTCGTGCAGCCAAAAATGGCCAGTTTTGGCCCGTTTTTGGGCCGTTTTGGCCAGTTTTTGGCCTGTTCTTGCATTGCGCGGTGACCGTCGAGAGCGGAGCAAAACGTCAGCCATCTCAGCACCCTGGAACCCCCCGGGTGGCACAGGGCTGGATGGGGCTTTCGTATAGCAGGGACGGTGCTGCCTCTCGCTTCGCTCGCTGTCCGCCGCTCGCCGCTCGCTCGCGCAGCCAAAAATGGCCAGTTTTGGCCCGTTTTTGGGCCGTTTTGGCCAGTTTTTGGCCTGTTCTTGCATTGCGCGGTGACCGTCGAGAGCGGAGCAAAACGTCAGCCATCTCAGCACCCTGGAACCCCCCGGGTGGCACAGGGCTGGATGGGGCTTTCGTATAGCAGGGACGGTGCTGCCTCTCGCTTCGCTCGCTGTCCGCCGCTCGCCGCTCGCTCGTGCAGCCAAAAATGGCCAGTTTTGGCCCGTTTTTGGGCCGTTTTGGCCAGTTTTTGGCCTGTTCTTGCATTGCGCGGTGACCGTCGAGAGCGGAGCAAAACGTCAGCCATCTCAGCACCCTGGAACCCCCCGGGTGGCACAGGGCTGGATGGGGCTTTCGTATAGCAGGGACGGTGCTGCCTCTCGCTTCGCTCGCTGTCCGCCGCTCGCCGCTCGCTCGTGCAGCCAAAAATGGCCAGTTTTGGCCCGTTTTTGGGCCGTTTTGGCCAGTTTTTGGCCTGTTCTTGCATTGCGCGGTGACCGTCGAGAGCGGAGCAAAACGTCAGCCATCTCAGCACCCTGGAACCCCCCGGGTGGCACAGGGCTGGATGGGGCTTTCGTATAGCAGGGACGGTGCTGCCTCTCGCTTCGCTCGCTGTCCGCCGCTCGCCGCTCGCTCGTGCAGCCAAAAATGGCCAGTTTTGGCCCGTTTTTGGGCCGTTTTGGCCAGTTTTTGGCCTGTTCTTGCATTGCGCGGTGACCGTCGAGAGCGGAGCAAAACGTCAGCCATCTCAGCACCCTGGAACCCCCCGGGTGGCACAGGGCTGGATGGGGCTTTCGTATAGCAGGGACGGTGCTGCCTCTCGCTTCGCTCGCTGTCCGCCGCTCGCCGCTCGCTCGCGCAGCCAAAAATGGCCAGTTTTGGCCCGTTTTTGGGCCGTTTTGGCCAGTTTTTGGCCTGTTCTTGCATTGCGCGGTGACCGTCGAGAGCGGAGCAAAACGTCAGCCATCTCAGCACCCTGGAACCCCCCGGGTGGCACAGGGCTGGATGGGGCTTTCGTATAGCAGGGACGGTGCTGCCTCTCGCTTCGCTCGCTGTCCGCCGCTCGCCGCTCGCGCAGCCAAAAATGGCCAGTTTTGGCCCGTTTTTGGGCCGTTTTGGCCAGTTTTTGGCCTGTTCTTGCATTGCGCGGTGACCGTCGAGAGCGGAGCAAAACGTCAGCCATCTCAGCACCCTGGAACCCCCCGGGTGGCACAGGGCTGGATGGGGCTTTCGTATAGCAGGGACGGTGCTGCCTCTCGCTTCGCTCGCTGTTCGCCGCTCGCCGCTCGCTCGCGCAGCCAAAAATGGCCAGTTTTGGCCCGTTTTTGGGCTGTTTTGGCCAGTTTTTGGCCTGTTCTTGCGTGGTGCGGTGACCGTCGTGAGCGGAGCAAAACGTCAGCCATCTCAGCACCCTGGAACCCCCCGGGTGGCACAGGGCTGGATGGGGCTTTCGTATAGCAGGGACGGTGCTGCCTCTCGCTTCGCTCGCTGTTCGCCGCTCGCCGCTCGCTCGCGCAGCCAAAAATGGCCAGTTTTGGCCCGTTTTTGGGCTGTTTTGGCCTGTTTTTGGGCTGTTCTTGTGTGGCGCGGTGACCGTCGTGAGCGGAGCAAAATGTCAGCCATCTCAGCACCCTGGAACCCCCCGGGTGGCACAGGGCTGGATGGGGCTTTCGTATAGCAGGGACGGTGCTGCCTCGCGCTTCGCTCGCTGTTCGCCGCTCTCCGCTCGCTCGCGCAGCAAAAAATGGCCAGTTTTGGCCCGTTTTTGGGCTGTTTTGGCCAGTTTTTGGCCTGTTCTTGCGTGCCGCGGCGACCGTCGTGAGCGGAGCAAAACGTCAGCCATCTCAGCACCCTGGAACCCCCCGGGTGGCACAGGGCTGGATGGGGCTTTCGTATAGCAGGGACGGTGCTGCCTCTCGCTTCGCTCGCTGTCCGCCGCTCGCTGCTCGCTCGCGCAGCCAAAAATGGCCAGTTTTGGCCCGTTTTTGGGCTGTTTTGGCCTGTTTTTGGGCTGTTCTTGTGTGCCGCGGCGACCGTCGTGAGCGGAGCAAAATGTCAGCCATCTCAGCACCCTGGAACCCCCCGGGTGGCACAGGGCTGGATGGGGCTTTCGTATAGCAGGGACGGTGCTGCCTCTCGCTTCGCTCGCTGTCCGCCGCTCGCCGCTCGCTCGCGCAGCCAAAAATGGCCAGTTTTGGCCCGTTTTTGGGCCGTTTTGGCCAGTTTTTGGCCTGTTCTTGCGTTGCGCGGTGACCGTCGAGAGCGGAGC
>NW_027020843.1:37500-40000 GCF_036884655.1 Musa acuminata AAA Group
AACGTCAGCCATCTCAGCACCCTGGAACCCCCCGGGTGGCACAGGGCTGGATGGGGCTTTCGTATAGCAGGGACGGTGCTGCTCTCGCTTCGCTCGCTGTCCGCCGCTCGCCGCTCGCTCGTGCAGCCAAAAATGGCCAGTTTTGGCCCGTTTTTGGGCCGTTTTGGCCAGTTTTTGGCCTGTTCTTGCATTGCGCGGTGACCGTCGAGAGCGGAGCAAAACGTCAGCCATCTCAGCACCCTGGAACCCCCCGGGTGCACAGGGCTGGATGGGGCTTTCGTATAGCAGGGACGGTGCTGCCTCTCGCTTCGCTCGGCTGTCCGCCGCTCGCCGCTCGCTCGTGCAGCCAAAAATGGCCAGTTTTGGCCCGTTTTTGGGCCGGTTTGGCCAGTTTTTGGCCTGTTCTTGCATTGCGCGGTGACCGTCGAGAGCGGAGCAAAACGTCAGCCATCTCAGCACCCTGGAACCCCCCGGGTGGCACAGGGCTGGATGGGGCTTTCGTATAGCAGGGACGGTGCTGCCTCTCGCTTCGCTCGCTGTCCGCCGCTCGCCGCTCGCTCGTGCAGCCAAAAATGGCCAGTTTTGGCCCGTTTTTGGGCCGTTTTGGCCAGTTTTTGGCCTGTTCTTGCATTGCGCGGTGACCGTCGAGAGCGGAGCAAAACGTCAGCCATCTCAGCACCTGGAACCCCCCGGGTGGCACAGGGCTGGATGGGGCTTTCGTATAGCAGGGACGGTGCTGCCTCTCGCTTCGCTCGCTGTCCGCCGCTCGCCGCTCGCTCGTGCAGCCAAAAATGGCAGTTTTGGCCCGTTTTTTGGGCCGTTTTGGCAGTTTTTGCCTGTTCTTGCATTGCGCGGTGACCGTCGAGAGCGGAGCAAAACGTCAGCCATCTCAGCACCCTGGAACCCCCCGGGTGGCACAGGGCTGGATGGGGCTTTCGTTATAGCAGGGACGGTGCTGCCTCTCGCTTCGCTCGCTGTCCGCCGCTCGCCGCTCGCTCGTGCAGCCAAAAATGCCAGTTTTGGCCCGTTTTTGGGCCGTTTTGGCCAGTTTTTTTGGCCTGTTCTTGCATTGCGCGGTGACCGTCGAGAGCGGAGCAAAACGTCAGCCATCTCAGCACCCTGGAACCCCCCCCGGGTGGCACAGGCTGGATGGGGCTTTCGTATAGCAGGGACGGTGCTGCCTCTCGCTTCGCTCGCTGTCCGCCGCTCGCCGCTCGCTCGCGCAGCCAAAAATGGCCAGTTTTGGCCCGTTTTTGGGCCGTTTTGGCAGTTTTTGCCTGTTCTTGCATTGCGCGGTGACCGTCGAGAGCGGAGCAAAACGTCAGCCATCTCAGCACCCTGAACCCCCCGGGTGGCACAGGGCTGGATGGGGCTTTCGTATAGCAGGGACGTGCTGCCTCTCGCTTCGCTCGCTGTCCCGCCGCTCGCGCTCGCTCGTGCAGCCAAAAATGGCCAGTTTTGGCCCGTTTTTGGGCCGTTTTGGCAGTTTTTGGCCTGTTCTTGCATTGCGCGGTGACCGTCGAGAGCGGAGCAAAACGTCAGCCATCTCAGCACCCTGGAACCCCCCCCGGGTGGCACAGGGCTGGTGGGGCTTTCGTATAGCAGGGACGGTGCTGCCTCTCGCTTCGCTCGCTGTCCGCCGCTCGCCGCTCGCTCGTAGCAGCCAAAAATGGCCAGTTTTGGCCCGTTTTTGGGCCGTTTTGGCCAGTTTTTGGCCTGTTCTTGCATTGCGCGGTGACCGTCGAGAGCGGAGCAAAACGTCAGCCATCTCAGCACCCTGGAACCCCCCGGGTGGCACAGGGCTGGATGGGGCTTTCGTATAGCAGGGACGGTGCTGCCTCTCGCTTCGCTCGCTGTCCGCCGCTCGCCGCTCGCTCGTGCAGCCAAAAATGCCAGTTTTGGCCCGTTTTTGGGCCCGTTTTGGCCAGTTTTGGCCTGTTCTTGCATTGCGCGGTGACCGTCGAGAGCGGAGCAAAACGTCAGCCATCTCAGCACCCGGGGTGGCACAGGGCTGGATGGGGCTTTCGTATAGCAGGGACGGTGCTGCCTCTCGCTTCGCTCGCTGTCCGCCGCTCGCCGCTCGCTCGCGCAGCCAAAAATGGCCAGTTTTGGCCCGTTTTTGGGCCGTTTTGGCCAGTTTTTGGCCTGTTCTTGCATTGCGCGGTGACCGTCGAGAGCGGAGCAAAACGTCAGCCATCTCAGCACCCTGGAACCCCCCGGGTGGCACAGGGCTGGATGGGGCTTTCGTATAGCAGGGACGGTGCTGCCTCTCGCTTCGCTCGCTGTCCGCCGCTCGCCGCTCGCTCGTGCAGCCAAAAATGGCCAGTTTTGGCCCGTTTTTGGGCCGTTTTGGCCAGTTTTTGGCCTGTTCTTGCATTGCGCGGTGACCGTCGAGAGCGGAGCAAAACGTCAGCCATCTCAGCACCCTGGAACCCCCCGGGTGGCACAGGGCTGGATGGGGGCTTTCGTATAGCAGGGACGGTGCTGCCTCTCGCTTCGC
>NW_027020843.1:50000-55000 GCF_036884655.1 Musa acuminata AAA Group
CGCCGCTCGCCGCTCGCTCGCGCAACCTAAAATGGCCAGTTTTGGCCCGTTTTTGGGCTGTTTTGGCCTGTTTTTGGTCCGTTCTTGCGTGGCACGGAGACCGTCGTGAGCGGAGCAAAACGTCAGCCATCTCAGCACCCTGACCCCCCGGGTGGCACAGGGCTGGATGGGGCTTTCGTATAGCAGGGACGGTGCTGCCTCTCGCTTCGCTCGCTGTTCGCCTCGCTCACCGCTCTCTCGCTCAGCCAAAAATGGCCAGTTTTGGCCCGTTTTTGGGCTGTTTTGGCCTGTTTTTGGGTCCGTTCTTGCATGGCGCGGTGACGTCGTGAGCGGAGCAAAACGTCAGCCATCTCAGCACCCTGGAACCCCCCGGGTGGCACAGGGCTGGATGGGGCTTTCGTATAGCAGGGACGGTGCTGGCCTCACGCTTCGCTCGCTGTTCGCCGCTCGCCGCTCGCTCGCGCAGCCAAAAATGACAGTTTTGGCCCGTTTTTGGGCTGTTTTGGCATGTTTATGGTCCGTTCTTGCGTGGTGCGGTGACCGTCGTGAGCGGAGCAAAAACGTCAGCCATCTCAGCACCCTGGAACACCCCCGGGTGGCACAGGGCTGGATGGGGCTTTCGTATATAGCAGGGACGGTGCTGCCTCTCGCTTCGCTCGCTGTCCGCCGCTCGCCGCTCGCTCGCGCATCCAAAAATGGCCAGTTTTGGCCCGTTGTTTGGGCGTTTTAGCCAGTTTTTGGCCTGTTCTTGCATTGCGCGGTGACCGTCGAGAGCGGAGCAAAACGTCAGCCATCTCAGCACCCTGGAACCCCCCGGGTGGCACAGGGCTGGATGGGGCTTTCGTATAGCAGGGACGGTGCTGCCTCTCGCTTCGCTCGCTGTCCGCCGCTCGCCGCTCGCTCGTGCAGCCAAAAATGGCCAGTTTTGGCCCGTTTTTGGGCCGTTTTGGCCAGTTTTTGGCCTGTTCTTGCATTGCGCGGTGACCTGTCGAGAGCGGAGCAAAACGTCAGCCATCTCAGCACCCTGGAACCCCCCGGGTGGCACAGGGCTGGATGGGGCTTTCGTATAGCAGGGACGGTGCTGCCTCTCGCTTCGCTCGCTGTCCGCCGCTCGCCGCTCGCTCGTGCAGCCAAAAATGGCCAGTTTTGGCCCGTTTTTGGGCCGTTTTGGCCAGTTTTTGGCCTGTTCTTGCATTGCGCGGTGACCGTCGAGAGCGGAGCAAACGTCAGCCATCTCAGCACCCTGGAACCCCCCGGGTGGCACAGGGCTGGATGGGGCTTTCGTATAGCAGGGACGGTGCTGCCTCTCGCTTCGCTCGCTGTCCGCCGCTCGCCGCTCGCTCGTGCAGCCAAAAAATGGCCAGTTTTGGCCCGTTTTTTGGGCAGTTTTGGCCAGTTTTTGGCCTGTTCTTGCATTGCGCGGTGACCGTCGAGAGCGGAGCAAAACGTCAGCCATCTCAGCACCCTGGAACCCCCGGGTGGCACAGGGCTGGATGGGGCTTTCGTAATAGCAGGGACGGTGCTGCCTCTCGCTCTCGCTCGCTGTCCGCCGCTCGCCGCTCGCTCGTGCAGCAAAAATGGCCAGTTTTGGCCCGTTTTTGGGCCGTTTTGGCCAGTTTTTGGCCTGTTCTTGCATTGCGCGGTGACCGTCGTAGAGCGGAGCAAAACGTCAGCCATCTCAGCACCCCTGGAACCCCCCGGGTGGCACAGGGCTGGATGGGGCTTTCGTATAGCAGGGACGGTGCTGCCTCTCGCTTCGCTCGCTGTCCGCCGCTCGCCGCTCGCTCGTGCAGCCAAAAATGGCCAGTTTTGGCCCGTTTTTGGGCCGTTTTGGCCAGTTTTTGGCCTGTTCTTGCATTGCGCGGTGACCGTCGAGAGCGGAGCAAAACGTCAGCCATCTCAGCACCCTGGAACCCCCCGGGTGGCACAGGGCTGGATGGGGCTTTCGTATAGCAGGGACGGTGCTGCCTCTCGCTTCGCTCTGCTGTCCGCCGCTCGCCGCTCGCTCGTGCAGCCAAAAATGGCCAGTTTTGGCCCGTTTTTGGGCCGTTTTGGCCAGTTTTTGGCCTGTTCTTGCATTGCGCGGTGACCGTCGAGAGCGGAGCAAAACGTCAGCCATCTCAGCACCCTGGAACCCCCGGGTGGCACAGGGCTGGATGGGGCTTTCGTATAGCAGGGACGGTGCTGCCTCTCGCTTCGCTCTCTGTCCGCCGCTCGCCGCTCGCTCGTGCAGCCAAAAATGGCCAGTTTTGGCCCGTTTTTGGGCCGTTTTGGCCAGTTTTTGGCCTGTTCTTGCATTGCGCGGGTGACCGTCGAGAGCGGAGCAAAACGTCAGCCATCTCAGCACCCTGGAACCCCCGGGTGGCACAGGGCTGGATGGGGGCTTTCGTATAGCAGGGACGGTGCTGCCTCTCGCTTCGCTCTCGCTGTCCGCCGCTCGCCGCTCGCTCGTGCAGCCAAAAATGGCCAGTTTTGGCCCGTTTTTTGGGCCGTTTTGGCCAGTTTTTTGGCCTGTTCTTGCATTGCGCGGTGACCGTCGAGAGCGGAGCAAAACGTCAGCCATCTCAGCACCCTGGAACCCCCCGGGTGGCACAGGGCTGGATGGGGCTTTCGTATAGCAGGGACGGTGCTGCCTCTCCGCTTCGCTCGCTGTCCGCCGCTCGCGCTCGCTCGTGCAGCCAAAAATGGCCAGTTTTGGCCCGTTTTTGGGCCGTTTTGGCCAGTTTTTGGCCTGTTCTTGCATTGCGCGGTGACCGTCGAGAGCGGAGCAAAACGTCAGCCATCTCAGCACCCTGGAACCCCCCGGGTGGCACAGGGCTGGATGGGGCTTTCGTATAGCAGGGGACGGTGCTGCCTCTCGCTTCGCTCGCTGTCCGCCGCTCGCCGCTCGCTCGTGCAGCCAAAAATGGCCAGTTTTTGGCCCGTTTTTGGGCCGTTTTGGCCAGTTTTTGGCCTTGTTCTTGCATTGCGCGGTGACCGTCGAGAGCGGAGCAAAACGTCAGCCATCTCAGCACCCTGGAACCCCCCGGGTGGCACAGGGCTGGATGGGGCTTTCGTATAGCAGGGGACGGTGCTGCCTCTCGCTTCGCTCGCTGTCCGCCGCTCGCCGCTCGCTCGCTGCAGCCAAAAATGGCCAGTTTTGGCCCGTTTTTGGGCCGTTTTGGCCAGTTTTTGGCCTGTTCTTGCATTGCGCGGTGACCGTCGAGAGCGGAGCAAAACGTCAGCCATCTCAGCACCCTGGAACCCCCCGGGTGGGCACAGGGCTGGATGGGGCTTGTCGTAATAGCAGAGGGACGGTGCTGCCTCTCGCTTCGCTCGCTGTCCGCCGCTCGCCGCTCGCTCGTGCAGCCAAAAATGGCCAGTTTTGGCCCGTTTTTGGGCCGTTTTGGCCAGTTTTTGGCCTGTTCTTGCATTGCGCGGTGACCGTCGAGAGCGGAGCAAAACGTCAGCCATCTCAGCACCCTGGAACCCCCCCGGGTGGCACAGGGCTGGATGGGGCTTTCGTATAGCAGGGACGGTGCTGCCTCTCGCTCGCTCGCTGTCCGCCGCTCGCCGCTCGCTCGTGCAGCCAAAAATGGCCAGTTTTGGCCCGTTTTTGGGCCGTTTTGGCCAGTTTTTGGCCTGTTCTTGCATTGCGCGGTGACCGTCGAGAGCGGAGCAAAACGTCAGCCATCTCAGCACCCTGGAACCCCCCGGGTGGCACAGGGCTGGATGGGGCTTTCGTATAGCAGGGACGGTGCTGCCTCTCGCTTCGCTCGCTGGTCCGCCGCTCGCCGCTCGCTCGTGCAGCCAAAAATGTCCAGTTTTGGCCCGTTTTTGGGCCGTTTTGGACAGTTTTTGGCCTGTTCTTGCATTGCGCGGTGACCGTCGAGAGCGGAGCAAAACGTCAGCCATCTCAGCACCCTGGAACCCCCCGGGTGGCACAGGGCTGGATGGGGCTTTCGTATAGCAGGGACGGTGCTGCCTCTCGCTTCGCTCGCTGTCCGCCGCTCGCCGCTCGCTCGCGCATCCAAAAATGGGCCAGTTTTGGCCCGTTTTTGGGCCGTTTTGGCCAGTTTTTGGCCTGTTCTTGCATTGCGCGGTGACCGTCGAGAGCGGAGCAAAACGTCAGCCATCTCAGCACCCTGGAACCCCCCGGGTGGCACAGGGCTGGATGGGGCTTTCGTATAGCAGGGACGGTGCTGCCTCTCGCTCTTCGGCTCGCTGTCCGCCGCTCGCCGCTCGCTCGTGCAGCCAAAAATGGCCAGTTTTGGCCCGTTTTTGGGCCGTTTTGGCCAGTTTTTGGCCTGTTCTTGAATTGCGCGGTGACCGTCGAGAGCGGAGCAAAACGTCAGCCATCTCAGCACCCTGGAACCCCCCGGGTGGCACAGGGCTGGATGGGGCTTTCGTATAGCAGGGACGGTGCTGCCTCTCGCTTCGCTCGCTGTCCGCCGCTCGCCGCTCGCTCGTGCAGCCAAAAATGGCCAGTTTTGGCCCGTTTTTGGGCCGTTTTGGCCAGTTTTTGGCCTGTTCTTGCATTGCGCGGTGACCGTCGAGAGCGGAGCAAAACGTCAGCCATCTCAGCACCCTGGAACCCCCCGGGTGGCACAGGGCTGGATGGGGCTTTCGTATAGCAGGGACGGTGCTGCCTCTCGCTTCGCTCGCTGTCCGCCGCTCGCCGCTCGCTCGTGCAGCCAAAAATGGCCAGTTTTGGCCCGTTTTTGGGCCGTTTTGGCCAGTTTTTGGCCTGTTCTTGCATTGCGCGGTGACCGTCGAGAGCGGAGCAAAACGTCAGCCATCTCAGCACCCTGGAACCCCCCGGGTGGCACAGGGCTGGATGGGGCTTTCGTATAGCAGGGACGGTGCTGCCTCTCGCTTCGCTCGCTGTCCGCCGCTCGCCGCTCGCTCGCGCATCCAAAAATGGCCAGTTTTGGCCCGTTTTTGGGCCGTTTTGGCCAGTTTTTGGCCTGTTCTTGCATTGCGCGGTGACCGTCGAGAGCGGAGCAAAACGTCAGCCATCT
>NW_027020843.1:65000-67500 GCF_036884655.1 Musa acuminata AAA Group
AACCCCCCGGGTGGCACAGGGCTGGATGGGGCTTTCGTATATAGCAGGGACGGTGCTGCCTCTCGCTTCGCTCGCTGTCCGCCGCTCGCCGCTCGCTCGCGCAGCCAAAAATGGCCAGTTTTGGCCCGTTTTTGGGCCGTTTTGGCCAGTTTTTGGCCTGTTCTTGCATTGCGCGGTGACCGTCGAGAGCGGAGCAAAACGTCAGCCATCTCAGCACCCTGGAACCCCCCGGGTGGCACAGGGCTGGATGGGGCTTTCGTATAGCAGGGACGGTGCTGCCTCTCGCTTCGCTCGCTGTCCGCCGCTCGCCGCTCGCTCGTGCAGCCAAAAATGGCCAGTTTTGGCCCGTTTTTGGGCCGTTTTGGCCAGTTTTTGGCCTGTTCTTGCATTGCGCGGTGACCGTCGAGAGCGGAGCAAAACGTCAGCCATCTCAGCACCCTGGAACCCCCCGGGTGGCACAGGGCTGGATGGGGCTTTCGTATAGCAGGGACGGTGCTGCCTCTCGCTTCGCTCGCTGTCCGCCGCTCGCCGCTCGCTCGTGCAGCCAAAAATGGCCAGTTTTGGCCCGTTTTTGGGCCGTTTTGGCCAGTTTTTGGCCTGTTCTTGCATTGCGCGGTGACCGTCGAGAGCGGAGCAAAACGTCAGCCATCTCAGCACCCTGGAACCCCCCGGGTGGCACAGGGCTGGATGGGGCTTTCGTATAGCAGGGACGGTGCTGCCTCTCGCTTCGCTCGCTGTCCGCCGCTCGCCGCTCGCTCGTGCAGCCAAAAATGGCCAGTTTTGGCCCGTTTTTGGGCCGTTTTGGCCAGTTTTTGGCCTGTTCTTGCATTGCGCGGTGACCGTCGAGAGCGGAGCAAAACGTCAGCCATCTCAGCACCCTGGAACCCCCCGGGTGGCACAGGGCTGGATGGGGCTTTCGTATAGCAGGGACGGTGCTGCCTCTCGCTTCGCTCGCTGTCCGCCGCTCGCCGCTCGCTCGTGCAGCCAAAAATGGCCAGTTTTGGCCCGTTTTTGGGCCGTTTTGGCCAGTTTTTGGCCTGTTCTTGCATTGCGCGGTGACCGTCGAGAGCGGAGCAAAACGTCAGCCATCTCAGCACCCTGGAACCCCCCGGGTGGCACAGGGCTGGATGGGGCTTTCGTATAGCAGGGACGGTGCTGCCTCTCGCTTCGCTCGCTGTCCGCCGCTCGCCGCTCGCTCGCGCAGCCAAAAATGGCCAGTTTTGGCCCGTTTTTGGGCCGTTTTGGCCAGTTTTTGGCCTGTTCTTGCATTGCGCGGTGACCGTCGAGAGCGGAGCAAAACGTCAGCCATCTCAGCACCCTGGAACCCCCCGGGTGGCACAGGGCTGGATGGGGCTTTCGTATAGCAGGGACGGTGCTGCCTCTCGCTTCGCTCGCTGTCCGCCGCTCGCCGCTCGCGCAGCCAAAAATGGCCAGTTTTGGCCCGTTTTTGGGCCGTTTTGGCCAGTTTTTGGCCTGTTCTTGCATTGCGCGGTGACCGTCGAGAGCGGAGCAAAACGTCAGCCATCTCAGCACCCTGGAACCCCCCGGGTGGCACAGGGCTGGATGGGGCTTTCGTATAGCAGGGACGGTGCTGCCTCTCGCTTCGCTCGCTGTTCGCCGCTCGCCGCTCGCTCGCGCAGCCAAAAATGGCCAGTTTTGGCCCGTTTTTGGGCTGTTTTGGCCAGTTTTTGGCCTGTTCTTGCGTGGTGCGGTGACCGTCGTGAGCGGAGCAAAACGTCAGCCATCTCAGCACCCTGGAACCCCCCGGGTGGCACAGGGCTGGATGGGGCTTTCGTATAGCAGGGACGGTGCTGCCTCTCGCTTCGCTCGCTGTTCGCCGCTCGCCGCTCGCTCGCGCAGCCAAAAATGGCCAGTTTTGGCCCGTTTTTGGGCTGTTTTGGCCTGTTTTTGGGCTGTTCTTGTGTGGCGCGGTGACCGTCGTGAGCGGAGCAAAATGTCAGCCATCTCAGCACCCTGGAACCCCCCGGGTGGCACAGGGCTGGATGGGGCTTTCGTATAGCAGGGACGGTGCTGCCTCGCGCTTCGCTCGCTGTTCGCCGCTCTCCGCTCGCTCGCGCAGCAAAAAATGGCCAGTTTTGGCCCGTTTTTGGGCTGTTTTGGCCAGTTTTTGGCCTGTTCTTGCGTGCCGCGGCGACCGTCGTGAGCGGAGCAAAACGTCAGCCATCTCAGCACCCTGGAACCCCCCGGGTGGCACAGGGCTGGATGGGGCTTTCGTATAGCAGGGACGGTGCTGCCTCTCGCTTCGCTCGCTGTCCGCCGCTCGCTGCTCGCTCGCGCAGCCAAAAATGGCCAGTTTTGGCCCGTTTTTGGGCTGTTTTGGCCTGTTTTTGGGCTGTTCTTGTGTGCCGCGGCGACCGTCGTGAGCGGAGCAAAATGTCAGCCATCTCAGCACCCTGGAACCCCCCGGGTGGCACAGGGCTGGATGGGGCTTTCGTATAGCAGGGACGGTGCTGCCTCTCGCTTCGCTCGCTGTCCGCCG
>NW_027020844.1:0-39423 GCF_036884655.1 Musa acuminata AAA Group
CCCAAAAATACTTAGGTAAACTATGTTCATTTAACATAGTTCTAGCCATTTCTTGTAGGTTTCTATTTTTTCTTTCAACTACACCATTTTGTTGGGGATTTCTTGGAGTGGAGAAGTTATGATTGTATCCATTAACTTCACAAAAATTTTGAAAGTCATGGTTTTGAAATTCGCCACCATGATCACTTCGTATTGATGAAATCATGAAACCTTTTTCGTTTTGAGTGAGTTTACAAAATTTAGAGAAACACTTGAAACAATCACTTTTGTGAGTTAAGAAATAGGTCCAAGTGTATCTAGAGTAGTCATCCACAATCACAAAAGCATATTTGCTTCCACCTAGACTTGTTGTATCAATTGGTCCAAATAAGTCCAAATGGATCAATTGTAACGGTCTAGTGGTGCTAATTTGGTTTTTTGGTTTGAAGCTTGTTTTTATTTGTTTCCCTAGTTGACATGCGTCACATACCTTATCCTTAATAAACTTCATATTCGGAATCCCTCGTACTAATTCTAGAGATGAGATTTTAGATATTGTTTTCATGCTTGCATGGCCTAATCTCCTATGCCAAAGCCAAGCATCATCATTTACGGCGGAGAAACACATTTCATTACTTAGTTCATCAAGATTGATGGTATAGACATTATTTTGTTTTAAAGCAATCATAGTCATGTTATGATTTAGTTTTTCAATAATGCACATATTTGATTCAAATCTAACGATATAACCTTTATCGCATAATTGACTAATGCTCAATAGATTATGTTTCAATCCATCAACTAGTAACACATCATTAATGGAAAAACTTGATTTGTTACCTATGGTTCCCTTGCCAATGATTTTGCCTTTGTTGTTGTCTCCGAAGGTGACATAGCCTTCGTCCATGCTAGTGAGCTTGGAGAATTGGGATGGATCTCCGGTCATATGCCTTGAGCATCCACTATCAAGATACCATCTCTTGCTCCTAGCATGTGATGGTGTATGTTTCTACAAGAAGGAATTATTTTTAGGTACCCATTTACTTTTGGGTGCCTCAAAAACTAATCTAACTTGTTTATCATGTTGCATAGACTTGATCATGGTTCCTTTAGGGACCCAAATCAATTTGTTCGGTCTAATTTTCTTGAATGGACATTGGTAAGTCATATGTCCATATTTGCAACAAAAGTTGCAATTGCTTTGGTGTTGAACATGTAAGATATGACCTTTAACGAAGGTGGTTGGATTTTGGTGAGTACTTCTCACAAATCCGATTCCACTCCTTTTAGGAACGTGACCCTTATTTGTAAGGATCATGTTTAAGGACTTGCTACCGACCTCGAATTTCTTCAAGGTGCCCTTAAGTACTAAGTTCTCATTTTGGAGAGTTTCTAAATCATGGCATTTAGCACATGGAGCTAGACAATCATGATATTCAGTTTTCAATTTATCAAAAGCACAAGTAAGACTATCATGCTCCTTTCTTAGCAATTTGTATTTTCTACTAATTGTCTTACATTCATCAAATAACTCATGGAAGGCATTTAATAAATCATGATAAGGTAAATCTGCATTAATTAAATCCGTTACCTCTTCTTCGAAGGCCATTAGGGCGTAGTGAGCAACTTGCTCGGTGTTGGACTCCTCTTCTTCGGATGTGCTTGAGTCATCCCATGTTGCCTTGAGCGCCTTCTTCTTTGGTGTTCTCTTTTTGGCTTGAGGGCAATCGTTCTTGTAGTGTCCCGGTTTTTTGCATTCATAGCAAATCACTTGGTCCTTCTTTTGTTCAAATTTATTTTTTGTATTATTTTTAAATTTGTTCTTCCTTAAATATTTTTTGAATTTTTGAGTCAAAAGTGCAATATCATTATCACTGTCCTCATCACTTGATGTTCCTTTCAAGTGGTCTTCTTGTGATTTGAGTGCCATATCCTTCCTGTTCTTTGGAAGGGGGTTCTCGAGCTCGTCATGAGCTTGACATGTCATTTCATAGGTCATTAGAGACCCAATGAGTTCTTCAAGAGGGAATGTTTTAAGGTCTTTGGCCTCTTGAATAGCCGTAACTTTTGGATCCCAACTTTTAGGGAGGGATCTTAAGATTTTAGTTACTAGTTCAAAGTTAGTAAAATCTTTACCAAGAGCTTTGAGTCCATTGATGACATCCGTAAACCGGGTGTACATGTCTCCGATGGACTCACTTGGTTTCATTCGGAAAAGTTCGTAAGAGTGCACAAGAATGTTGATTTTGGACTCTTTCACTCGGCTAGTGCCTTCATGAGTGACCTCAAGAGTTCTCCAAATATCAAAAGCCGAATCATAAATTGAAACACGATTAAATTCATTTTTGTCTAGTGCACAAAACAAGGCATTCATAGCTTTTGCATTTAAAGCAAAAACCTTCTTCTCCGATTCATTCCATTCGCTCATCGGAAGAGAAGATTTTTGAAATCCGTTTTCAACAATAGTCCAAAGCTCAAAATCCATAGAAATGAGGAAGATCCTCATTCGAGTCTTCCAATACGTGTAATCCGACCCATTAAACATAGGTGGACGTGTGATAGAGTGTCCCTCATGCATGCCGGAGTAAGCCATCTCTCTTGGGTATTAAACCAAATATGAGAGTGAGCCTTGCTCTGATACCAATTGTTAGGATCGGAGCAGCACTAAGAGGGGGGGGTGAATTAGTGCAGCGGATTAAATCGTTGATTTCGACAAAACTTTCGTACGAAAAGAACGAAACTTGAAAAGCTTAACTTGAAGGCGTATTCTTAAAGTTGTGCAGCAAAAGTAATAAGGAACTAAAGCATGTAAGAAGGTTTGCAATAATGTAAATGGCAATAATGAAATGCAAACCAAGGATGACGCCGATTTTAGAGTGGTTCGGTCAAATGACCTACTCCACTTGCGAGGCCCCTTTTCGATGAGGCTCCCACCTTCCACTAGCAAGTCTCTTGAAATGGAAGGGTAAATACCCCTCTTACAACTCTTTACAAGCAGTTCACTCTCTTACAGATTTTCGAGAAGAGATGAGGTGAACACTAGCAAATTGAAAAGAAGACAAGCTAACACTTTTCTAAGACCTTTCTCTCAAACTCTTGCTGCTCAAAAAATTGTTCTCTCAGCTGAGATTTGAGGGGTATTTATAGGCCTCAAGAGGATTCAAATTTGGGCTCCAAAATGTGAATTCAAATTTGGGCTCCAAAATGTGAATTCAAATTTGGGCTCCAAAATTTGAATTCTCTTGGGTTCCTGATGCTGGCGGTGCCACCGCCTGACTTCCGATTTCACTAGTTTGGCTTAATTTTAGCCCAAACCATATCTGATTTTGGGACCAGTTGGCCCCTAACTAGGATATAGGATTATCTCTTAATCCTAATCCTAATTACAAGTTAACTACATGACAAAAACATCTCCTAAGCAAGTTTTTCAACCGCGAACGTCGAGTCTTGTTCCAGCGAGCTTTCCGACGAACTTCTTCCGACGGGCTCCCAGTAAGCTCCTGAACTTGTGATGACTTTAATGAGTAGCCGAGCCTTCTCGGTAATCTCCGTGAACCTCCGACGATCTCTTCGGCGAACTTCCGAAAATTCCGACAGGTTCCCGATTTCTTCTTGGTTGGTTCCGGCAACATCTCCGACGATTCTTCGGACTCTTAAACGTCCATCGAACTTGACTCCGGTATCCTTGCTTTATGTTTTCTGACTTATCGTAGTTAATCCTGCACACTTAACTCAATAATATGGATTAGATCAAATAACCCATCAATTGATTTTATCATCAAAATTCGAGATTCAACAGAAAGATCAAAATCGAAGACAAGAGGGAAGGAGAGATCAAGAAGGGCAAGAAAAAGATCGAACAAGAGGAGATCGCGAGGGGTTCTTGGAGGATGAGATGGTGTTGAAATTTCTGAACAAGAAGGGATGGCACACCGGGAGCCTCCGGAACATCCTGTGCTTTAGGACTTTCTTGCTAGGAACTGTCTGACTGGGCAATTAAAGATGCTTTGATTAAATTTATTGTTGCCTCTACTCTCCACATTTGGAAAAAATATTGTTAAGTCTCCATATGCTTAAATATCTCATTCGGGATTGTGATATTTCTTTGATGCAACCTTTTATAAAGTTATTATTCAAGTCCATGATTGTATTCTAAAGCCCTATTCAAGATGTAGAAAATTGGACGTTCAATTGATGCCTAACAACGACATCGTCATCACGCAATACGCCATATCTTTATACTCAATCATGATGATTCACAAAAAATGAAAATCATGATAAAAGTACATAATAATCCTAAAAGAATTGCCCCTTGGAGGAACTACCCTCGGATGTTGAGGTAGTGGAAGCCGCCGCTGGTGGTGCTTGAAGAGCCTTCAACCCATCTGAGCTCCCCTTTCCCACCGCCAATCCTGACTCGTAGAGAAAATCCAACCTTTCTTGCCTCCTAATCAGATCAATCCCAGACAATAGCACAACGTCAGGAAAGCATGACGCTAAGAAACAATCAACGAAACATTTTTTTTCCTCAAACAATCAAACAGAACCCTAACCCTAAAATCAAGAAACTAAAGAAGGAAGCTTGGGGATCGAGACTTACGGGACGAGGTCGGCCTGTTCCTGGAGGAGGCGGAACTCGGACTTCTCGCGCTCGTCCTGGATTTGCTTGCGGAGCTCCTCGAGCTTGCGCTGCTCGGCCTCATGCTTCTGCTCCGCCTTCCACACGTTCTCGATGTTTCGGAGGCTCCCGGTGTGCCATCCCTTCTTGTTTAGAAATTTCAACGCCATCACGTCCTCCAAGAACCCCTCGCGATCTCCTCTTGTTCGATCTTTTTCTTGCCCTTCTTGATCTCGCCTTCCCTCGTCTTCGATTTGGGAGAAACTAAGGGAACATTGGATGAGGCTAAATGGGATTATGACGTATATATACAAATGAATTGGGTGGGCCACTCGTTGTTTCTATATCTTTATAAAACGATCAAAATATTTATCTTTTAAAAAATAGTTTCCCACTTAAATTCGATCTAATATTATAGTAATTTTAAATAAAGTTGGATTATATATTTTTTTAAACTGAACCAAAAATACTATAGCTAAATAATATGGATATTTTACCTCAAAAAGACTTGTATTATTGAATTTTATCCGATGACACCCCCTAATTGGTTTTTATGATGAAAATATCCTCGGTCAAATCCATAAATAACATCGATAATCCATCATAAATGAAAATATCCTCAGTCAAACAGGTCATTCAGTAGATTATTTTATAGTTGCATAAAGGTATGACAGGTTTGCTTTCTCTCTCTCTCTCTCACACACACACACATAAATTTAGGGTCTTACTATATGCTACTTGAGAAGGCTCGTAAGTTATCAACTCTTAAAATAATTCTTTGTGATGGCAGGAATTGATAGAGGAGTTAGGTATATATATAGTAGGTTTCGACAGAGCTGGATATGGTGAAAGTGATACCAATCCCAGTCGTTCACTGAGGAGCGAGGCGTCAGATATCGCGGAGCTGGCAGATGCTTTGGAGCTGGGCCCCAGGTTTTACCTGATTGGGTTCTCCTTGGGTGGCCATGCTGTCTGGGCGTCCATTAAGTACATTTCAGATAGGTAACTGTGGTTTGCTAGACTACAATGTCACGGTACATAGTTCAGGGTGTGTTTGCCGCCACCGCAGCCTTACAAATAGATGTCATTTGGGTTTTACCTCCTGCAACATCAGACTGAGCAAGCACCTGAGAATGTTGCAATTCATTTCAGGATTGCTGGAGCTGCTATGATGGCACCAGTAATAAACTACAGATGGCCTGGGTTCCCGCGGCATCTATCAGAGGAGGCTTACAGAAAGCAACAGCCTGGAGATCAGTGGGCATTGCGAGTTGCATATTATGCCCCCTGGTTGCTGCATTGGTGGATGAAACAGTCGTGGTTGCCTTCCTCCACCGTTTTCAAAGGCATAACCCATCTGCCCAACCGCTTGGATGCACAAGTTCGTGAGTACGCCATGAAGAATAGTGGAATGTTCGAAGAGTTGGTGCTACCCCAGTGTCCTTTTTTTTATTTTTTATTTTGACCCATTTCAACTGTCCAAGGAGCTTTGTAGTATGACGCTGCAAGAACTGAAGAATGCAAGCGTCACTGTGCTTGCAGAGGCGGAAACTTGCCACTCAGCAAGGCATGCTTGAGTCGTTTTACCGAGACATGATGGTGATGTTCGGGAAGTGGGAATTTGATCCGATGGATCTCTCGCAACCGCCCTTTCCAGTTCATCTATGGCATGGGGATGAAGACGGGCTCGTGCCGGTTACTCTACAGCGATACATCTGCAGCCGCCTCAGCTGGATCAACTACCATGAGCTGAAGGAAACAGGGCACTACTTGGGAGGTGTGCAGAGCTTGGTTGATGTTGTCCTCAAGACCTTGCTAGTGGTGTCGGTTTCAGCATGACCACATATTTATCAGTTTGGAAAAAGAAGCACCCACAGGAAGCGGAATGCGTAATTCATACATGGGAGGGATAATAATTAGATCGCACATGCCCTATTTTAACAATGCATCCATTACTTATGCGAGATCACCCACCATATACACATTGTTAGAGAGAGAGAGAGAGAGAGAGAGAGATATATATATATATATATATATATATATATATATATATATATATATATATATATATATATATATATATATGCTTGCATTGCGCTTTGACTATTGAATAATTAACGCCTGAACTTTGGTTGCATCCACTTGTGGATAAATTTATGGTTCAAATTTCTTAGACGGAGAGCATATCCGGAGAGAACTTAGTATACATTTTATTCAATCAGCTCGGATGGACGGCCGACACGGGCAGCGAGCACCTAAAGGAGCCACAATGTGTACTGTTTTCACTACGACATTAGGAGGAGTAATAGTAGCATTTAGAGAAAACAAGTTGTAGCCGTAAGTTGAGCCATTAGTAATAGTAGTTAGAGAAAACGTGAAAAAAAAGGAGTAAAAATTGATCTTAATGTTTAAAAAAAAAATGACAAGCACAAAGCAATAAAAAAATACTACTACTCTTAATTAAGATAAATATAATTAATAATATATATATAAGAGCACTTATGCTACAAGCCTGAAGCACAAAAACTCACGATATCTAAGAAATATGTTATATTTCATGAATAATTATCCTTGTCACAAGCCTCTATGGATATAATAGATGTTTGGCCACATAACAATGTACTCTTAAATGAAGTATTCAGACGTTAGCGCAAAAAAGACATTAGAATAGCTTTAGAGCGAGAAAGAGCGTTTACAAGACACCATTATCTCATATGAGTGTGCAATGTTTCCCTCCTATGTGTAAATCGTCATTTCCCTTTTTATTTATTTATTTTAATGTTTTTGGGGTCGGGGTCAGGCCATCTTATGAACAATGGATCCGCCGCGCACTGCTTTCGCCAAATTGCTTGCTTTGTCATGCGGCGGCACCTCTCCACCGGGGCCATGTCTTCCTCTGCCCCTTATTCGTCGTTCCTACCAGGTAAAAACCCTAGCTCGATCCGCCTCACGCATCAGCGGCGACTCAATGGTGTTCGTTTCTCTTTTCCCACCCGTTTCGTCGTCGTCGGTTCTTCCGTACGCTGCCTTGCCTCCTTCTCACCGGCCGAGCGAATCAAAGTCCACAACCCTATCGTTGAGATGGATGGTGAGCCACATCCCCCTAGTGTGTGTGTGTGTTTGCTGCTTTTTTTAGAGGACTTAAACTGTTTTCAATAATTAATATAATTTGAGGATAACAAAAGCACTGGGGTGAACACTCATTGCACCATGTAGTCCTTAGTTTGTGCAGCTCCTCTGAAATGTAAAAATTGAGGATTATACTCTTTGGTTTTTAAAGGGAATTAAAAAAAAAAGAAATGTATAAATTGAGGGTAAGGATGCCTCCACCAAAACCAAACAGACATGCAGAATTATTTTACTCTTTATTGTCTAGTGTGGATTTTTTAGCAAGCATTTTTGGCCAACAATGTTTTGGTGTCATTTGTTTTACATGGATTTAATATGACTCTCATTTGACTTGCAGATGAAGTTAGAGTTAAAGAGTTTAAGCTCAAATCTATGTGGAGAAGCCCAAATGGAACAATAAGAAATATTTTAAATGGTTTGCTTTATAGTGCTTGGTTTTGCTATTTGATATTTTTTATATCATTAATTTCATATACAAATCCACACAATTATCTTTAAAGTCAATTTTACTCCACAATATGGTCATTCTGACTTTCAAAAAACAACTTTTATCTTTTATGTTGGATATAATGCTCATCTAGGTTGCTTCTTGGAACTTTTGTTATTGGTTAGCATGATTTGTTGCATATGGTTGTCCTCTGCATCTGTTTTCTTGTATTTAAGATCTAGGGAATATACGAGGACTATTCCTTAAACATTGTTAATTTATTTGGTAGCATGAGATTACAGAGTTCTTCTCAACCATTCAACCTAAGAATCCATTCAAGTTTTAATTGGTACCACTACATTTCCCTTATCTTGAGTACACAAGGAGTGCCCTTAAACTTTAACTTAAATTTTTAGGTACTACTAGTTCAACTTGATCTATGATGGCTAATTTTGATTGATTGAATGATTTAGGATCATCTTGGTCAATGATCCTGGTTCATCTCCAGCTATTTTTTGCTTATTATAATATAAATGTTTGATTCAATTACAACAATAACAACAACAATAGTAACAAAGCCAAAAGTCTTAACTATTTGGATTGACTACATAGGTCTTTTGCCGTCATTGAGATTTGTGAAAGGCCATATGTTTAGTTAAGTTTAAAGTACTTAAATCTTTAGTTATAATTTCTATTAGTTGTTTTAGGTTTTCCTCTATCTCTTCTTGTACCACTAACATTAATTAAAGTTTAATTACAGATTTTAGATGGGTTTAGTGTGCAATCAAGCACAACTGTTCGGTGCCAAAGTGCTGGAAGACAGTCGGGCTTGAAATCAATTGATCTCGATCCAAATTCTATCGCTCGGTTCGGGTTATGCCCAGTCTCGATAACGGTGGAAAATAGTCATTAGAATCAATTGATTTAAAGCCCGACTCGACGATGCCAATCATAAGCGGGCCAAACCAAAAATGATAGTGCACCCGTCAGCCCTCCCGTAGTCGAGAACCCTAACCATCCTTTCTTTTCTTCTTTCAGTATTCTATGTTTATTTATAAAGAATATAGCATGCAATTACCCTAACGTCCCCTATTGATATTTTATGTATATGTGTGACAGGGGAGCTAAGCTTAAACCGTCTTTCTATTCTAACATCTACACGATAATATATATTGGACGGTAATCGACTCTAATGTTTCATATTAATCGATTATAATTAATTATCAGATTTTATCTTTCCTATCGACTTGTTTCAATTAATTGTACGATATTATCTTAATGGTAAGTGATAATTTCGTTATCATAAAAAATATTTTTTTATAAAACAAAATAAAAAATCGAAAAAGAGAGAAAATGAATTAATGTCTATTTTCCACCGTTACCGAGACGGGGCATAACCTGAACCGAGCGAAAGAATTTGAATCAACATCAATTGATTTCAAGCCCGACTCGACGATGCCGATTGTAAGCGGGCCAAACCAAAAAGGATAATGCACCCGTCAGCGCTCCCGTAGTCGAGAACCATAACCATCCTTTCTTTTCTTCTTTCAGTCTTCTGTGTTTCTTTATAAAAAATATAGTTTGCAATTATCCTAACGTCCCCCATTGATATTTTATGCATATGGGTGACAGGAGAGCTAAACTTGAACCGTCTTTGTATGCTAACCTCTACACGATAATATATGTTGGACGGTGATCGACTCTAATGTTTCATATCAATCGATTATAATTAATTATCATATTTTATATTCCCTAAAGACTAGTTTCAATTAATTGTACGATATTATCTTAATGGTAAGTGATAATTTCGTTATCATAAAAAATATTTTTTTTATAAAACAAAATAAAAAACCGAAAATGAGAGAAAATGAGTTAATGTCTATTTTCCACCGTTGCCGAGACGGGGCATAACCCGAACCGAGCAATAGAATTTGGATCGAGATCAAATGATTTCAAGCCCGACTCGACGATGCCAATTGTAAGTGGGACAAACCAAAAAAGATAGTGCACCCGTCGGCCCTCCTGTAGTCGAGAACCCTAACCATCCTTTCTTTTCTTCTTTTAGTCTTCTGTGTTTCTTTATAAAAAATATAGCTTCCAATTATCCTAACGTCCCCCATTGATATTTTATGCATATGGGTGATAGGAGAGCTAAGCTTGAACCGCCTTTCTATACTAACCACTACACGATAATATATGTTGGACGGTGATCGACTCTAATGTTTCATATCAATCGATTATAATTAATTATTAGATTTTATCTTCCCTATCGACTTGTTTCAATTAATTGTAAGATATTATCTTAATGATAAGTGACAATTTCGTTATCATAAAAAAATATTTTTTTTATAAAACAAATTAAAAAACTGAAAAAGAGAGGAAAAGAGTTAATGCCTATTTTCCACCGTTACCGAGACTGGGCATAACCCGAACCGAGCGATAGAATTTGGATCGAGATCAATTGATTTCAAGCCTGACTCGACGATGCCAATTGTAAGTGGGCCAAACCAAAAAGCATAGTGCACCCGTCAGCCCTCCCGTAGTCGAGAACCCTAACCATCCTTTCTTTTCTTCTTTCGGTCTTCTGTATTTCTTTATAAAGAATATACCTTGCAATTAACCTAACGTCCCCAATCGATATTTTATGCATATGGGTGACAGGGGAACTAAGCTTGAACCTTCTTTCTATGCTAACCTCTACACGATAATATATGTTGAACGGTGATCGACTCTAATTTTTAATATCAATCGATCATAATTAATTATCAGATTTTTCCTTCCCTAAAGATTTGTTTCAATTAATTGTACGATATTATCTTAATGGTAAGTGATAATTTCGTTATTATAAAAAATATTTTTTTTATAAAACAAAATAAAAAACCGAAAAAGAGAGGAAATAAGTTAATGCCTATTTTCCTCCGTTGCCGAGACAGGGCATAAACCGAACCGAGCGATAGAATTTGGATCGATATCAATTGATTTCAAGCCCGAATCGAAGATGCCAATTGTAAGTGTGTCAAACCAAAAAGGATAGTGCACCCGTCAGCCCTCCCGTAATCGAGAACCCTAACCATCCTTTCTTTTCTTCTTTCGGTCTTCTGTGTTTCTTTATAAAGAATATAGCTTGCAATTATCCTAACGTCCCCCATTGATATTTTATGCATATGGGTGACAGGGGAGCTAAGCTTGAACCGCCTTTCTATGCTAACCTCTACACGATAATATATGTTGGACGGTGATCGACTCTAATGATTCATATCAATCGATTATAATTAATTATCAGATTTTATGTTCCCTATCGACTTGTTTCAATTAATTGTACGATATTATCTTAATGATAAGTGACAATTTCGTTATTATAAAAAAATATTTTTTTTATAAAACAAAATAAAAAACTAAAAAAGAGAGGAAAAGAGTTAATGTCTATTTTCCACCGTTACCGAGACTGGGCATAACCCGAACCGAGCGATAGAATTTGGATCGAGATCACATGATTTAAAGCTCGACTCGACGATGCCAATTATAAGCGGGTCAAACCAAAAAAGATAGTGTACCCGTCAGCCCTCCCGTAGTCGAGAACCCTAACCATTCTTTCTTTTCTTCTTTCAGTCTTCTGTGTTTCTTTATAAAGAATATAGCTTGCAATTACCCTAACGTCCCCCATTGATATTTTATGCATATGAGTGATAGGGGAGCTAAACTTAAACCGTCTTTCTATGCTAACCTCTACACGATAATATATGTTGGACGATGATCGACTATAATGTTTCATATCAATCGATTATAATTAATTATCAGATTTTATCTTCCCTATCGATTTGTTTTAATTAATTGTACGATATTATCTTAACGGTAAGTGATAATTTCGTTATTAAAAAAAATATTTTTTTTATAAAACAAAATAAAAAATCGAAAAAGAGAGGAAATGAGTTAATGTCTATTTTCCACCGTTATCGAGACAGGGCATAAACTGAACCGAGCGATAGAATTTGGATCGAGATCAATTGATTTCAAGCCCGACTCGACGATGCCAATTGTAAGTGGGCCAAACCAAAAAGCATAGTGCACCCGTCAGCCCTCCCGTAGTTGAGAACCCTAACCATCATTTCTTTTCTTCTTTCGGTCTTCTGTGTTTCTTTATAAAGAATATACCTTGCAATTAACCTAACGTCCCCCATCGATATTTTATGCATATGGGTGACAGGGGAGGTAAACTTGAACCGTCTTTCTATGCTAACCTCTACACGATAATATATATTGGACGGTGATCGACTCTAATGTTTCATATCAATCGATCATAATTAATTATCAGATTTTATCTTCCCTAAAGACCTGTTTCAATTAATTGTACGATATTATCTTAATGGTAAGTTATAATTTTGTTATAATAAAAAATATTTTTTTTATAAAACAAAATAAAAAACCGAAAAAGAGAGGAAATAAGTTAATGCCTATTTTCCACCGTTACCGAGACAGGGCATAAACTGAACCGAGCGATAGAATTTGGATCGAGATCAATTGATTTCAAGCCCGACTCGACGATGCCAATTGTAAGTTGGCCAAACCAAAAAGGATAGTGCACCCGTCAGCCCTCCCGTAGTCGAGAACCCTAACCATCCTTTCTTTTCTTCTTTCAGTCTTCTGTGTTTCTTTATTAAGAATATAGCGTGCAATTATCCTAATGTCCCCCATCGATATTTTATACATATGGGTGACAGGGGAGCTAAGCTTGAACCGTCTTTCTATGTTAACCTTTACACGATAATATATGTTGGACGGTGATCGACTCTAATGTTTCATATCAATCGATTATAATTAATTATCAGATTTTATCTTCCCCGTCAACTCGTTTCAATTAATTATACGATATTATCTTAATGATAAGTGATAATTTCATTATCATAAAAAATATTTTTTTTATAAATCAAAATAAAAAACTGAGAAAGAGAGGAAAAGAGTTAATGTCTATTTTCCACCGTTATTATTATGACCCAGGCCTGATGGGCTAACTGGCCTATCAACTTCGTTTGGTCTAAACCACTGACCAAAATGCTTAAGCTGAAGTTGATAGTAGTACACTCATCAGACCCTTATAAGCCAATCATACACATTGCGCACTTCCGATGTGGGACTAATGAGATGTTACAATCACCCCCACTCAAAGGCTTGACATCCTCGTCAAGCCCCAACATAACCCAGATCAAACCCTAGCATAGTGCATGTGAGGCGTAGCCCAGTGGTGGCTCCACGCCGTGACGAGTCCATTGACTCCGTCTACGGGTAGCCCTTTCCTACTCGAGCCCCCTCAACCATGCCCAAATGCTAGGTCGTCTCTGATACCAAATATAATGACCCGAGCCTGATGGGCTAACTGTCCTATCAACTTCGTTTGGTCTAAACCACTGACCAAAATGCTTAAGCTGAAGTTGATAGTAGTATACTCATCAGACCCTTATAAGCCAATCATACACATTGCGCACTTCCGATGTGGAACTAATGGGATGTTACAGTTACCGAGACTGGGCATAACCCGAACCGAGTGTTAGAATTTGGATCGAGATCAATTGATTTTAAACCCGACTCGACGATGCAAATTGTAAGCGGGCCAAACCAAAAATGATAGTGCACCCGTAAGTCCTCCCGTAGTCGAGAACCATAACCATGCTTTCTTTTCTCCTTTCAGTCTTCTGTGTTTTTTTATAAAGAATATAGCTTACAATTACCCTAACGTCCCCCATTGATATTTTATGCATATGGGTGACAGGAGAGCTAAGCTTGAAACGTCTTTATATGCTAATCTCTACACGATAATATATGTTGGACGGTGATCGACTCTAATGTTTCATATCAATCGATTATAAATAATTATCAGATTTTATCTTTTCTATCGACTTGTTTCAATTAATTGTATGATATTATGTTAATGATAAGTGATAATTTCGTTATCATAAAAAATATTTTTTTATAAAATAAAATAAAAAACTAAAAAAATAGAGGAAAAGAGTTAATGTTTATTTTCCACCGTTACCGAGACTGGGTATAAAATCGAGCGATAGAATTTGGATCGAGAACTCTGATCATCCTTTCTTTGTTTTTTATGTCACTGGTTAAGCGGCGCCGAGCGAGCGTAGATCGCCCTGGCCGGACGCCTCCTGAGACTAGCCAAATCGAGTTGTCGATCTCTGACCTAGCGGACTCCTACGTTCTCCCCTCTTGTCAAGATCCGGTACATGTTCTAGATCCCTCCTAAAAGTGATCTTCATGTGTCGATTCTTTCCGATTTGAACTAGTCGCTCTGTTTTCGGTATGGTCGTCGGCGATATAGTGTCGAGAATCGTCAATCGGGTTTCTCGGCACCTTCCATAGCCAACAATACTGATCTTTCTCTCACAACCAATCTTACGGGTGCTGTTGATTCGTCTTCGCTCGCTCAGCGTCACCCAGCTCAGCGTCACCCATGCTCCCAGTTGTGACATCCTTCGCTTATTTGCATCATCCTTTCTGTAAATTCTATTGTTATCCCCATCATCTGGCCTTACATCGATAGAGCACCAGGCATGGTCAGGTATCTGCTGGACTCGATGGCTGATACAGTTACATGCTTGGATGATCAACAAAGCTCATCGACGATTCGGGTGACATGTCCACTCGATGGTTGATACAGTTACATGCTTGGATGATCAACAAAGCTCATTGATAATTACCAAATCCAACAGCTTTATGTTATCGACTAATTTGTTATTTTTTCTCGAAGAAATTGTGTGATGCTAAGGGTAAATTCTTAATTTAAGATCAGTATGACATTCGACTGGGATTCGGGTGACATATCCACTCGATGGTTTATACAGTTGTTACATGTTTGGATGATCAACAAAGCTCATCGATAATTACCAAATCCACCAACTGTCTTCCAGCACTTTGGCACTGAACAGTTGTGCTTGATTGCACACTAAACCCATCTACCATGGTTGAAGAAATATTGTTTACTTCTTCAGTGAGATCTGAAATTGACATCTGCATTGCTGGAATGACTTCCTTTAGTTGATCAACAAGTCCCTGAATAGCAGGATAAGTTAATTTAAAGACACACACAAAATAAAAAACCAGAACACCGGGAGAAAAGGAAAAAAAAAAATCATGATTTTACACAAAAAGGAAATGCCCACAATGTGATTAGAACTATTGATATGTTTCCTATCATAGCTGAGGCATACACCACATACAAGAAAACGTGTCATATGGCCGAGAACCCAATATAGATGAAATTGAAGGATTAATGTGAAGTTATGATTGAAAATATGGCAAAATACAGTTTTTTGAACAAAATTCAATTATGCTTTAAATAAATCCAACCAGATTGCTCACTTAAAATTCAGATAAGAACAGATCAATAATTATAAGAATCAAAATGCAAAAGGATTATCATAAAAGTAAAGGGATAAAGGTTTGAAATTTTACAGGGAGGACTAGCCCCTAAATGATTAGTGTTATCCCGGTATCACTAGACCTGTATGCTAACTAAATGTTGGCGATGTTCTGCAAGAGTTGCAGCCAGTGACTCCGCATGCCCACTGCTACTGCTGTCAGATGCACTACGAAGCAGTTCCGGGCCCTCCCCTTCATTAGCTTTCACCTTTAGCAGCAAAGGTTGAAAAGCAATCAGCAAAATAAACAAACAGGAAAAAAATCACAAATAAAGAATTAAGTCGCTCTCTTAATAAACACATGTTATCAGACACCCAAAAACACAGCAGCATTAAATAACATTTGAGACATTGACAGGAACAATACTATGGTGATAAGGTAACTATTTATAGAATATGTCAACTTTCAAAGAGAAATCTGCATTAATTGTCAAGATATTCATCAGAAGTTGAATGAATAGAAAATCGTAGATAAATTTTGCTGCTTACAAAATAAATATATAATTTTCTTACAGTTTCCACTTCAATATATAAAAAACTTACTTTTGGTCCTTGCAACCATTAATTTGCTTGCAAATGCTAAAACATTTGACAAAATAGTGTCTTGCCCATGTATTAAGTGAAGCTGAATCTGAAGACAATAGTGTCTTGCCACCCCTCAAACAGGAAAAATCATCAGATGAGCACAGCAAGAGGCTCAAGCAGAAAAAGAGCAAGAAGATTTTGCCATGAAGGAGGCATGCCGGCCATCAAGAAAGTTGTGGTGAAGGATGGGTGAGTCCCCCACCACCACCCACCAGCTAGATGAGTCTTGCTAAACTTGCTCGAGATGTCCAATTCTTTGAGAATTTGCATCGCACAAAGATCTTAAAAATAGTGGTTTCGAAGGTAAAATTAATGAATTGCATTTCTCTGTGGTTACGGAGAATTGTGATAGTTATATGCAATTAGAATTTTGATTTGCATATGGGTTACAGAGGATTCTCCACGAGTCATTTGTAGGCAAAGTGATTGCTTGTGCACAAAAACCTGATTCACATAATGCCGAATTATATAACTTGCAGTCCACACGTCACCAATATTTACCCATGACGATAACAAAAGATCTGACCCGCAAATACAAAACAAGCCATTGAAGGGTAAGGACATTTTGTTAAGTATGAAAAGATACAGCATAATTACAGCTGCTACACAATGACCGGGTAGAGAAAATGATAGTTAGATAGATGCATCATCAAAACAACCAACAACAACAGTGGAATCGAGTGTAAAATTAGACTACATCACACGATTCAAGCTCGAATTAGAAACCCTTACATTTCAGTTGCCTAAGTTAGTCACCATCGCAAACGAATGTATGATGTTGGCCCTCGACCAAGACGGCTGCATCTAACCTTTCTCTTCAGCTGCATATAATACCACCACCATGGTGGATATGGAACTCTTAGTGTTCCATGAGAGCAGCATCAGTTTCAGATAATGGTGCTGCAGAAGAAAAGAAAAAGGTTGCCACAGTTAGCGGTGTAGTAATCAGGAACAAGAACTATGAGCAATGCACTCAGCCAACAGAGTGGACAGTGAAGACCAAAATCAACACCCACACTAGGCAGTTTGAAAAAAATAATACCAACACATGCCTGGAAATATTAACCATACCGAGCAAGTCCTCGTATGCATCTTGGAAGAATGATGATTCCAGTAACAATGGACGTGAGAAAACTTGATCCAGAGTGTCGTTGACTTCAGGATGCATTCTTTGTATTTTTTCAGTGGATGGTTGGAACAGCCTGGCCAGGTTTTTGTTCTCCTTCAGTCCATTCAATCTATTTAACATATCTGGAATGAAGCTTTGCTGGCTATTGGCATTACAGGAAAGATCTGTCATGTTCATCGGGGCCTGAACTTCTGGTGGTGAGGAGAAAACCAGTTGTTGATTTCTCCAGTTGTAGTAATCAGGAACATCGTCGATTTCTTTCTGAAAAGCAGCATCTGTTGTTGATAGAGGTATAAAGAAGTGTTCAGAACCATCATCACTGCTTCTTTCCTGCAACAATTCTGAGTTGCTTGATGAGCTTGATAGTGCAGCTTCACGAACAGAACGACGAATGTTGTGAGCATAATAATCATCAGTCTCTGAAAAATTAAACCACATGGAATAGTGAATAGACAAGTAAAATTTGCTCATCTCTATTTATTATGTAAACAAAGTAGAAACTGGATAATAGCTGTTGGTCTTCAACATCTGAATATCGCCTCAAGTGGGTAATGGCTGAAGGCGCTGACCTTGTGCTTCACCATCTTCATCAATTGTAAATGGAGGTGAAACTGTTTTTGGGGCTGGCAAAGTTTCCTGATTGGTTTGACTACCTACAGGATGCTGCTTTGGTGCTTGGTGGCCTTTCCCCGATGAATTTGGAGTTAGATTGAATAAATGAGGGAGTTTCAAAGTTGGACTACCGGAGACTTTCTCAATCTGAGCAGAGGAGAATTTACAAGTCATCTCAGCAACTTCATCAGTCAACCTTTCCTGTTAATAAAATTTCAAATTCATTAGCAGTACATAGAGGCAAAAAGGGACAAATCTTAAAGATGACAAATTCTTGAACTAGAGGTGATTGACGAGTTGGGTCAGTCACGTTGAGATGGGTTATATTAGGGACATGTAAGGCTGATGTGAATCGAGCCAATTTTCTAGTGGGTTTAGATTTCTAAATGAGGATTGAGGAACCAAACTATATAGCTATATGGTCAGAGTGGTTGATCATATTTGGTTTTGCATGTCAGAAGGGGATTCAAGAAGATATAATTAAAACATTGCTATAAGCAAAATGTATGCTTGACCTTAACATAGCCAACCAGCCAACAGGTCAAGAGTTCTCGACCAGGCTCTGAACTATGTTCATGACAAGTTATCCTAAACAGTCTGGTGGGTTTGGTTTGACTTGGTGCATGTGATTAGCAATTGATGCCTCTACTTAAAGCAGCTGTTCTGTGCTGTAGATCTATGTTCCGTTACATTTAGTTAAGATATATCATAAATCTGGATACAGAGCAACCCTGCTTTTCCAAATAACTGCATCTTGAAAAGTAACTTGATATACAGTCATTTTCCTTTTAAGTTATAGAATTTTGTTAGCCAGCAGCATATACTTCAGCAAATCCACACTGGCCATTTTGGTGACCACCGGGATTCCTGGTGTGGAACCTTATATAATTAGTCCATGGTTGCTGTGGCACTTTAGTGCTCATTACTTTAGTTCACACAGATTATACTTGTTAAGTAATGTTTAATGCTTTAGTGATGAAAATTGTAAAATGTGGTAGTCATGCTGCATATTATGTTGCATATGGATATAGGGAAATTCATCCTCCGATGTTTCTAGAGTAGATACAGTAGCATTTCTATAATCCTAGTTTGCCTATTTGATGGGCATCTTGGAGTTGGATATACCTGATGAACACATTTCTTTAGAGCATCATTACCTCTATGGGAGTAATCAAGTTGTGGATTAGTTAGAATCAGATGCTGCTGGAACTATTAGTTATGTGTGGCATGAAGACACCCTAAGGCTTCTGTTAAATCTAAACTTGTGGATTCTTGTGGTTGCATTTTCTCAAGGAGAGGCAAGCAGTGTTTTGTTACAGAAAAGAAAACAAAAAATTAGGCAATTTTGTGTCAAGTTTCTTAGGAGAAATTTAAACCACATTTCAACAGGCAAATAACTTGCTGCACAACCACGTAATGGTATGTTCATGATCACGGTTGCCGTTTGTGACTATCAGTTTTCCCAGCTTGATTCGTCTCAATACCACAGTTTGATAATTTTTTGATGTATCAATGAAAATAACGTTTTAGCATTTGCAAGCTAATTAATGGTTGCAAGGACCAAAAGTAAGTTTTTTATATAGTGAAGTGGAAACTGTAAGAAAATTATATATTTATTTTGTAGGCAGCAAAATTTATCTATGATTTTCGATTCATTCAACTTCTGATGAATATCTTGACAATTAATGCAGATTTCTCTTTGAAAGTTGACATATTCTATAAATAGTTACCTTATCACCATAGTATTGTTCATGTCAATGTCTCAAATGTTATTTAATGCTGCTGTTTTTTTGGTGTCTGATAACATGTGTTTATTAAGAGAGCGACTTAATTCTTTATTTGTGATTTTTTTCCTGTTTGTTTATTTTGCTGATTGCTTTTCAACCTTTGCTGCTAAAGGTGAAAGCTAATGAAGGGGAGGGCTCGGAACTGCTTCGTAGTGCATCTGACAGCAGTAGCAGTGGGCATGCGGAATCACTGGCTGCAACTCTTGCAGAACATCGCCAACATTTAGTTAGCATACAGGTCTAGTGATACCAGGATAACACTAATCATTTACGGGCTAGTCCTCCCTGTAAAATTTCAGACCTTTATCCCTTTACTTTTATGATAATCCTTTTGCATTTTGATTCTTATAATTATTGATTTGTTCTTATCTGAATTTTAAGTGAGCAATCTGGTTGGATTTATTTAAAGCATAATTGAATTTTGTTCAAAAAACTGTATTTTGCCATATTTTCAATCATAACTTCACATTAATCCTTCAATTTCATCTATATTGGGTTCTCGGTCATGTGACACGTTTTCTTGTACGTGGTGTATGCCTCAGCTGTGATTAGGAAACATATCAATAGTTCTAATCACATTGTGGGCATTTCCTTTTTTGTGTAAAATCATGAATTTTTTTTTTCCTTTTCTCCCGATGTTCTGGTTTTTTATTTTGTGTGTGTCTTTACATTAACTTATCCTGGTATTCAGAGACTTGTTGATCAACTAAAGGAAGTCATTCCAGCAATGCAGATGTCAATTTCAGATCTCACTGAAGAAGTAAACAATATTTCTTCAACCATGGTAGATGGGTTTAGTGTGCAATCAAGCACAACTGTTCAGTGCCAAAGTGCTGGAAGACAGTTGGTGGATTTGGTAATTATCGATGAGCTTTGTTGATCATCCAAGCATGTAACAACTGTATCAACCATCGAGTGGACATGTCACCCGAATCCCAGTCGAATGTCATACTGATCTTAAATTAAGAATTTACCCTTAGCATCACTCAATTTCTTCGAGAAAGAATAACAAATTAGTCGATAACATAAAGCTGTTGGATTTGGTAATTATCGATGAGCTTTGTTGATCATCCAAGCATGTAACTGTATCAACCATCGAGTGGACATGTCACCCGAATCGTCGATGAGCTTTGTTGATCATATATGAAACAAGAGAAAACCCTCTTTTTCTAGGTTGTTGAAACATGGGATATTCCCTGAATTCCAGGTTGAGTGTCTAAATCCTATTAATGGAGAGGCTTTGGGCATCACTAAGATCGATCAACCCTTATCACTGGATGGCTCTCTTAATGATGATCATGTTGTTGGATTGCATCTCTTCAAAACTAAAGGAATCGATGTTCCATCAAGGTAACATAAATAAATGCCATTGTTCATAGCTCATAGCAGATGTAGCATTTTTTTGAACTTGTATCCGAACATTTTACCAATCTGCTGTACCTAAGATATATTCTGTAGAAACTTGTTCATGTGAAAGAATATCACAGATGGTTGAATTAAAATTTTAGCACCTGCCCAATTGGCATTTAGAGGGTCAAACCTATGACACTATCATGTTTAAAAGACTGCTGCAGGCATATGTATCTGCAGGACATTGAATAAAAAAGTTCAGATAGATTATTCTTGCTTTCAGCACTTACTCCTGTATTTGACATCCCAAGGTTCCAATGTATATAGATAGTGAAACTTAATACGAAGGTTTATCTAGTGATTCAAGAGCAAAGCTTTGTGGACAAAGAAAGTTGTATTAGAACTAGAAGAGAGGAGAACTAGCTGACGTATATTCACAATGATTTTGCATATGCATGCATCTGTATGCAAGAATGGAAATTCTGTACATCTATCGAGTAAAATTTAGTTCATGGTGGTACTGTTACTTACAAACTTTAGTTGTGATCTCGAATTGCATGCACATTCTTATATTCATTCAATCCTTATGTTTTTCAGGTCAGTTTCATTACTTACCTGTCTGGAAAAGGGTAATGCTTGCTTGAGGTCCATTCCCGTCGGTGATGCGCCAGAAAACTCAACTACTGCTTCTCATATTACATGGAATGTATGCTCTTCTGGTAAAATAATATGTTCTTCAGTGGATAAAAGTGAGAATTATGCCTTATTTGGAGGGTAAGTTTCCGTAAGCTGTTAAAGAAATGTATATGAGTTTGTTGCAATTATATTCATGGGTGACAGCCTCTTTAATAAAAATTTGAAAGGTTGTTATATTGCCTAATTTTGGCCTAGTACTTTAATTTGTGTTTTCTTTTCTCTCAGGAATGGCATTGAATTGAACATGTGGGATCTTGGAAAATGCAGTAAGATCTGGAGTGCAAAATCTGTGAGTCACTTCATTCTTATTAGTGCAATTTAATGAGAGTTTCTGGTCTATTTGTATTTTGATTATGAAGATTCTATCGGTTTGCTCTTTGTCTTTTGTAGCCTCCTAATAGACTTGGTATATTCTCTCCAACTTGGTTTACTGCTGCAACTTTTCTGAGTGAAGATGACCATAGAAAAGTTGTGGCTGGCACGATCAATCATCAGGTATGGCACTATGAAATATGTTTACTAGTTGTAGCTTACAAGCTAAAAAATGCTAATAGTTGGGAGTATAACTTTTATTGTAAGTCTTTCGACAACTTTTGCAATTGTTGCCATGAGATCGAGGATACATTTGAAAGTCTTAAGTTTGATTTTATGATAACAGTGCCTGACCAAACTTTTTTACAAATACTGCTTGCACATTTGGAGTGTTAACCAACTTGTAGTTAATAAACAGTTTTCTTCTATTTATTGATTAATGTTGAAATATTCTTGACCATATGGTCTATCCTGGTTAATGAATCTTTTGTATATGGTTAATAGTTCTTGACCCATTGCTTTAGAAGTTGAGAAAATGATGTAAACTAATTACTCAGTCCGCATGAGATTTTAATGACCAGTATGCTGTTATTCTCTTATTTGTTAAAAATTATATCTTGTGATAGGTTCGTCTTTATGACACTTCAGCACAGAGGAGACCTATAATTTCAGTCGACTTTAGAGAATCTCCAATTAAAGCAGTTTGTGAAGATCTAGATGGCTATACAGTCTATATAGGCAATGGTTCTGGGGATCTTGCTTCATTTGATATGAGAACAGGTAAAAGTCATAGTTCTAAATGTACACCATGCGGCTATGCTTTAATTTTATTTACCTGATTCATTCATCCTCTTTAGTTTGTTGTTTTTTATGATCATAATCTCATGATTCTGAAATTTAATGTATGAGAACTAGTGAAAGTCATAGTTCTACAAGGTCACTGTGCAACTACATTGTTAATTATATTTAGCTGTTTTGTTTATTTCTCTTTTGTTTTCTTTTTTTGTGGATATAATTTCTTGATTGGATATAATTTCTTGATCAGATCCTTTCTCTGATTGTCGTTTAGTTATAATCTCATATCTAAGACTCTTTGATTCTTATAGACATTTATCAGATGTCTAGCTACTTGTTCCTACTCCCATAATAAATTAAGTCCTATTACCATAATGGACAAAATTATCACGGTTTCTTATTTTATTTCATCGATAAAACCTTTTTAGTTTTTGGGCTGTCCGATGAACCTCAACTTGTTATTCCTTTATGGTCAAATTGTTGGAGTTAAAACTTTCAGTAGAACAGAAAATTCTTTCAAACAGTTTTATGTCAGACAATATATGTGGCTACATCATAAGCAATTTTAGAAGCAATCAGCTGATGTTGAAGGCCTTTATGAAATCGTAAAAAAAGTTTAAGACTCAACATGAATTAAGAATATTGAACCAGGAATAGTCAGTTCCAACAAGGAAACTAAAGGTTTGAATGTGACATGTGTTGCAGGTATGGTATGCAAAAAGGAAATTATCCTAACTTCTATATTACATAGTTTTCTCAGTTGATTACATGATGTTCTAATTTCTTTTCATTGTCAATGAACTGGCTCAACTATTCTTAACTATGTGCGGTATAGTCATCCTCCTGGTTTTTGTGCAGTAATGCTTTCTGTCATTTCTGAGAAGTTCATGCTTTATGTTTACATTTTTGGTGACCTGTGCTCTTGGATTAAGGATTTGGTCCAAAGAATGTTAATGAAGTGAGCTCATTATCAGAGACGGAACTAGCTTGACTCACTTGGAACTTTTATTTTCTGTTATTAACTTAGTTCAAGTAATAATATTTCATCTAATTAACTGAGTAGATTTTTCCAATGTGAGCTTGAAGCTAGGACATGCTTATAGCTGAAAAATTTTATTTAACAATTCAAATTCCTAGTGTTGTTAAAATATTGGGTAGTACCATTCATTTTAGTTTTTTGAATTGTAGTATTTACCGTTATTCTGATGCTTATTATTTTGAAATATCTGAGTTTTCTTGTAATGGTTTCACATTTGTATCACCTGTTAGACAGTTAATAATTAGCTTCTATCAATGATGAATTGGCCCCTGGTGATTCAAGTGATTCAGGGTTACTAATATTTAGAACTAACTCCTGATGTTGACTAGATGGCAGTCGATTTCCTTGTTTTCAGGAAAACTGATGGGATGCTTTATTGGTAAGTGCTCTGGAAGCATCAGATCTATAGCGAGACATCCAGAACTTCCCGTGATAGCATCTTGTGGTAAGAAGTTGTATACTGTTAATTCAACATATTCAGTCAACTTTACTTCTACCATGGCACAAAATAGTGTTTTGTTTCCTCGAAAAAAAGGAAAGAGAATAGTGTTCCATGTTGGAAGTTTTTAGTTTATAACTCAGATATACCAAATTTAATATATTTGGTGGTTTTCATTTAATGTAACTTTTCAAGCTTTCTATTGTTCTTTGATTTGTTGAGTAACGATCCTCCATGGATTATCAGCCATTTTTGGATTTTATCCTTTAAAAATTCTCATTGCTTCATTTCAAGAGAAATTACTGGGTGCATACTGTTTCATCTTGAAGGTCAATGTTTGACATACTTTTCATGGTTTATTGGGAGTTATTTTACAATCAACTTTGTTAAAGATAAACATCCTTTTGTTTGTGTTTCTAATGAAAACCAGAGTGTTATGTCTAACATACGGCCCTCATCCTGCTCATCTTCGACTCGGGTTTATAAATTTATTACCATCCCTGACCCACACAAAAATTTAATGGTACTAGCTGTCTTACCACTACATGAATTTCCTACGAGAATACATGTATTATTATTGGCATATGCTTCAGTTATATTTGCAAGATAGTTGGGGGTTCATTTTTTCCATTGGGGTGAGATGGGATGGTGCAGGCAGGCTTGGGGTTGGGTTAGGTGATATCTGTCCTTGTCTTGGACCTAAATCGGTTTTGGAAAATTGTACCCCAATTCAACCGTGATTATGCCTGTTTTCCTGTCAAATCTGTTCAAACCCGACCCAGTTGAATTGGATTGAGCCAAGTCCCCTGACCTTGCCTCATCTTTGACTCGGGTTCATAAACTTAGTACCATCTCCGACCCAACAAAGATTGATGTAACTGTTATCTCATAGCTTATGAATACATTTTTTACTATTGATATATTCTTTAATTATATTAACAAGATAGTAGGGAAATTACTTATATGAAATTGCTGGGGTTTTTTTCTGGTGCGGTCGGATACGTGGAGAAAGGATGGGGGAGGCTTGAGATGGGGATGGGGATAGGTGATATTGTTCTTGTCCTGGTCCTGATTAGTTTTGAACAATTATAACCCAACCCTGGGTCCGACATCGACCTTGACCCAATCCCCAATTTGATTGGATTAGCCATTGGGGCAGTACACCACAGGCCTAGTGTGAAATTCTCATTTCTAGCTATGTCATGTTGACAGATTTTATTGAAGAAAATATCTCAATGGTAGCAGTAAGCATCATCAAGTTTTAGGTAGTTCCCACCTCATTAGACTCGACATCATTTGTAATATTTGGATGTGTTGTTTTGGAAGTTCTCTTGTTGGTAATTTAAAAAGATGATACATTCTGAAAAGTGTACTGCCATACTTTGGGATACTTGTTTGTGGTGACGTGTACCTTGCAAATTCAAGTTTACTTTTTACTAAATGTTAACTATAATTTTGAACGTGGAAGACGTAAGAGAATCTTTTTCTCTTATTTTGCTGGTCCAAGAGCTTTGTCTGAAATTTCTTGTCATGTTTGAAACTGTAATATATATTCTTGCTATGAGTTTTTTTTGGTAAAACTATAGTTAAGCATGAAATATTTTTAATTTCATATGTCATGTCTTCACAAGTAATATGTCAAACTATGCTTTGGTGGAAGCCTTAGTTCTTTACTCGCCACATTATGCATTAGTGTTTTGGTCGTAGGTTTATAAGGTCATGCTTAATGATGATATTGGTTTATAGGATTGGACAGCTCTTTGCGTGTGTGGGATGCAAAGACGAGACAACTTCTATCTGCGGTATGCTATAACTACTATCAGTTCATAAATGGATCTTGCTTTAACAAAATTTTCAATATCCATTGGCTTACATATAATAGAACATTTTTAAAGAAGGGAATTTAAGTTTGGTGGTGCTTTGCAATTTAGTTCTTCCTCTTGGTTTAGATTCATGTTTCATGTAAAGCCCATTAATTTATAGGTTATACTGGGGTAACTGGATGCATATTGTAGAGGAATGCATAGGTTCAAGAACTTGTGCTTGCAAACAGTTCACATTTTCTTTTTGGTTTGTATAAACCTATCATTGAGTATATTTCTTTTTTTAATAGGTTTTCCTCAAGCAACATCTAACAAATGTGGTGATCGATTCAAATTTCTCAGACGAAGGTATTACTTATTTAACAATTTGGATTTGACGCTACAAATTCACATTTACATGCTCTATGGCTCTATACAACTTGATACTTCGGTAGATTCACATTGAAAATGAATGTGATATTAGTACATATAACTTGATTGACCTATTTCAAATAACTAACATGGTTAACATCTCGTGTGTCTGTTTCTGCTCCATACAAATAATGGATTAGTAGGTCAACTAAGTCCTATCTAAAACATAGCTAACCTCCATACAAATAATGGATTAGTAGGTCAACTAGCTTTAGGGTTAACACCGTGAACATCATGTACACCATGATAATAGTGTACTTGAGTGAGATTTTGAGCCAGTTCTGTTGAGGACATCTCCATTTGGTTAGGGTAGACTGTGACTTCCTAATAATCCCACTTAGGCAAATGAGCTGACAGGGATGCTGATAATGCATGGGCTTAGGCAATTTGGGTCACATGACAAGGCCCACTTGGTACAATTTGGATCACTTGTTATGATGAACGAAGCCCTAAATGCATGCTAAATTTGAAATAAAACCCAATCAAAACATATTCCATGTGTTCAGATTTATATAGTTTGATAAAATATCAGGGTTTCAAGAGTATACATACCTGAGCAACAGCATGCCCATGTGTGCTAGTTACTAGTAATATCAGTCCATGGACTTCTTACATCATTGGCAATAAATTTACTGTATTACACTATTAACAGCAAATGATTTAGACAAGCCTTACCATCAGGACTCTTCTGGTTCCCAGTGGTCATGGGCATCTCATTAGTTATTGTTGAATCTTTAGTCATGGTACCTCCATTTAGGTTTGGTCAAGTATTCTACCACACAAAAAAATCTGGCTAGCCTATGAAGTATTTGTGTTAGGGTATCATGAAACACAGACAAATAGGCATGTTTTGTGGCAGTGCTTGTCAGCACAGTGATGTTGGAACAAATTGTACATGTAGATTGTTGGTAGCTTTTTACCTAAATCATGTTCTAGAATAGGTCGGTTTTCTTCTTTAATTAATGTTAGAAAATCTGTAAGGAACTCGTTCGTCATGTAAAACAATTTGATAATGTCTCAAAATTCTTGTTAAACAGGTTCCAATGGCAATACTTGTGATCAACAAGCTGATCTACAAGTATGCGATGATACTGAAACCGTAGATAATGATGAATTGCCAATCTCTAGCGGTAAGAAAGCATCTAAAAGGAAGAGAGTTGGTAAAGTCAAGTAGAAAAGAAAGACTGGGGACCAATACGATGATGAAACAAGTGAAGCCCATGTATTAAGTCAAGCTGAATCTGAAGACAATAGTGTCTTGCCACCCCTCAAACAGGAAAAATCATCAGATGAGCACAGCAAGAGGCTCAAGCAGAAAAAGAGCAAGAAGATTTTGCCATGAAGGAGGCATGCCGGCCATCAAGAAAGTTGTGGTGAAGGATGGGTGAGTCCGTGATAATTCCATAATTTGTGATGACCAGGATTGAGCCCACCACCACCCACCAGCTAGATGAGTCTTGCTAAACTTGCTCGAGATGTCCAACACTCAGCGAATGGAGGGGGGTGAAGCTATTAGAGTGTTGAATTTTTAAAGAGTGTTTTAGAATTTGAAGAGCTAATCAGATTCTTTGAGAATTTGCATCGCACAAAGATCTTGAAAATAGTGGTTTCGAAGGTAAAATTAATGAATTGCATTTCTCTGTGGTTACGGAGAATTGTGATAGTTATATGCAATTAGAATTTTGATTTGCATATGGGTTACAGAGGATTCTCCACGAGTCATTTGTAGGCAAAGTGATTGCTTGTGCACAAAAACCTGATTCACATAATGCCGAATTATATAACTTGCAGTCCACACGTCACCAATATTTACCCATGACGATAACAAAAGATCTGACCCGCAAATACAAAACAAGCCATTGAAGGGTAAGGACATTTTGTTAAGTATGAAAAGATACAGCATAATTACAGCTGCTACACAATGACCGGGTAGAGAAAATGATAGTTAGATAGATGCATCATCAAAACAACCAACAACAACAGTGGAATCGAGTGTAAAATTAGACTACATCACACGATTCAAGCTCGAATTAGAAACCCTTACATTTCAGTTGCCTAAGTTAGTCACCATCGCAAACGAATGTATGATGTTGGCCCTCGACCAAGACGGCTGCATCTAACCTTTCTCTTCAGCTGCATATAATACCACCACCATGGTGGATATGGAACTCTTAGTGTTCCATGAGAGCAGCATCAGTTTCAGATAATGGTGCTGCAGAAGAAAAGAAAAAGGTTGCCACAGTTAGCGGTGTAGTAATCAGGAACAAGAACTATGAGCAATGCACTCAGCCAACAGAGTGGACAGTGAAGACCAAAATCAACACCCACACTAGGCAGTTTGAAAAAAATAATACCAACACATGCCTGGAAATATTAACCATACCGAGCAAGTCCTCGTATGCATCTTGGAAGAATGATGATTCCAGTAACAATGGAGGTGAGAAAACTTGATCCAGAGTGTCGTTGACTTCAGGATGCATTCTTTGTATTTTTTCAGTGGATGGTTGGAACAGCCTGGCCAGGTTTTTGTTCTACTTCAGTCCATTCAATCTATTTAACATATCTGGAATGAAGCTTTGCTGGCTATTGGCATTACAGGAAAGATCTGTCATGTTCATCGGGGCCTGAACTTCTGGTGGTGAGGAGAAAACCAGTTGTTGATTTCTCCAGTTGTAGTAATCAGGAACATCGTCGATTTCTTTCTGAAAAGCAGCATCTGTTGTTGATAGAGGTATAAAGAAGTGTTCAGAACCATCATCACTGCTTCTTTCCTGCAACAATTCTGAGTTGCTTGATGAGCTTGATAGTGCAGCTTCACGAACAGAACGACGAATGTTGTGAGCATAATAATCATCAGTCTCTGAAAAATTAAACCACATGGAATAGTGAATAGACAAGTAAAATTTGCTCATCTCTATTTATTATGTAAACAAAGTAGAAACTGGATAATAGCTGTTGGTCTTCAACATCTGAATATCGCCTCAAGTGGGTAATGGCTGAAGGCGCTGACCTTGTGCTTCACCATCTTCATCAATTGTAAATGGAGGTGAAACTGTTTTTGGGGCTGGCAAAGTTTCCTGATTGGTTTGACTACCTACAGGATGCTGCTTTGGTGCTTGGTGGCCTTTCCCCGATGAATTTGGAGTTAGATTGAATAAATGAGGGAGTTTCAAAGTTGGACTACCGGAGACTTTCTCAATCTGAGCAGAGGAGAATTTACAAGTCATCTCAGCAACTTCATCAGTCAACCTTTCCTGTTAATAAAATTTCAAATTCATTAGCAGTACATAGAGGCAAAAAGGGACAAATCTTAAAGATGACAAATTCTTGAACTAGAGGTGATTGACGAGTTGGGTCAGTCACGTTGAGATGGGTTATATTAGGGACATGTAAGGCTGATGTGAATCGAGCCAATTTTCTAGTGGGTTTAGATTTCTAAATGAGGATTGAGGAACCAAACTATATAGCTATATGGTCAGAGTGGTTGATCATATTTGGTTTTGCATGTCAGAAGGGGATTCAAGAAGATATAATTAAAACATTGCTATAAGCAAAATGTATGCTTGACCTTAACATAGCCAACCAGCCAACAGGTCAAGAGTTCTCGACCAGGCTCTGAACTATGTTCATGACAAGTTATCCTAAACAGTCTGGTGGGTTTGGTTTGACTTGGTGCATGTGATTAGCAATTGATGCCTCTACTTAAAGCAGCTGTTCTGTGCTGTAGATCTATGTTCCGTTACATTTAGTTAAGATATATCATAAATCTGGATACAGAGCAACCCTGCTTTTCCAAATAACTGCATCTTGAAAAGTAACTTGATATACAGTCATTTTCCTTTTAAGTTATAGAATTTTGTTAGCCAGCAGCATATACTTCAGCAAATCCACACTGGCCATATTGGTGACCACCGGGATTCCTGGTGTGGAACCTTATATAATTAGTCCATGGTTGCTGTGGCACTTTAGTGCTCATTACTTTAGTTCACACAGATTATACTTGTTAAGTAATGTTTAATGCTTTAGTGATGAAAATTGTAAAATGTGGTAGTCATGCTGCATATTATGTTGCATATGGATATAGGGAAATTCATCCTCCGATGTTTCTAGAGTAGATACAGTAGCATTTCTATAATCCTAGTTTGCCTATTTGATGGGCATCTTGGAGTTGGATATACCTGATGAACACATTTCTTTAGAGCATCATTACCTCTATGGGAGTAATCAAGTTGTGGATTAGTTAGAATCAGATGCTGCTGGAACTATTAGTTATGTGTGGCATGAAGACACCCTAAGGCTTCTGTTAAATCTAAACTTGTGGATTCTTGTGGTTGCATTTTCTCAAGGAGAGGCAAGCAGTGTTTTGTTACAGAAAAGAAAACAAAAAATTAGGCAATTTTGTGTCAAGTTTCTTAGGAGAAATTTAAACCACATTTCAACAGGCAAATAACTTGCTGCACAACCACGTAATGGTATGTTCATGATCACGGTTGCCGTTTGTGACTGTATCAGTTTTCCCAGCTTGATTCGTCTCAATACCACAGTTTGATAATTTTTTGATGTATCAATGAAAATAACGTTTTAGCATTTGCAAGCTAATTAATGGTTGCAAGGACCAAAAGTAAGTTTTTTATATAGTGAAGTGGAAACTGTAAGAAAATTATATATTTATTTTGTAGGCAGCAAAATTTATCTATGATTTTCTATTCATTCAACTTCTGATGAATATCTTGACAATTAATGCAGATTTCTCTTTGAAAGTTGACATATTCTATAAATAGTTACCTTATCACCATAGTATTTTTCATGTCAATGTCTCAAATGTTATTTAATGCTGCCGTTTTTTTGGTGTCTGATAACATGTGTTTATTAAGAGAGCGACTTAATTCTTTATTTGTGCTTTTTTTCCTGTTTGTTTATTTTGCTGATTGCTTTTCAACCTTTGCTGCTAAAGGTGAAAGCTAATGAAGGGGAGGGCTCGGAACTGCTTCGTAGTGCATCTGACAGCAGTAGCAGTGGGCATGCGGAATCACTCGCTGCAACTCTTGCAGAACATCGCCAACATTTAGTTTGCATACAGGTCTAGTGATACCAGGATAACACTAATCATTTACGGGCTAGTCCTCCCTGTAAAATTTCAGACCTTTATCCCTTTACTTTTATGATAATCCTTTTACTAATTCATGGGCAATTCTATTTTTCACGGGGCCTGCTGCCTATTGTCTTCAAACAAAATGCTAACTGCATACATGAAACATAACAACTGTCAGATCAGCTTGTGCTACAAATGGGTTTTCTGGTTAGATGGACAAGTTTCGTAAGATTTACCTCGGATGTTGCAAGTAGAGGAACCCTGTATAGGCCAATGTCAGTTGTCTATGCTTTCCATGATAATGTTCTCCAAATGTAATCTTCTTTTATAGATTAACTTAAGCCAAAAGACAACGTGGTTCGAAGTGCTTTATGAATCGAGGTGCATGTGAATCAATTATATATGAGCTCTTGTATAAGTTGGAAATTTGCGATGTTGTATTATTTATTATAACCTTTAGAAATGTTAGTTTTTTTGCAGTTGTGTTAAACCCAGCTACAAAACCATGTGCTTGCTGTTAACCTTAGTGGGTTGCTTGCAAGTGCTGGGTAATAAGCTCTTGAAGAAAGATGGATATTCTTAAAGTACTTCATGGAATGTGAAAAAGGAAGAAAAAAAAGAAAGTCAAACCTTATATCCTTGTTGCTTTTTCGTTTTTCTACTTCCTTTGGTTTTAGACCTCGCACCGATAGTAATATAAAAATTAAAAACCTCGGCTTTGATTTCACGGATGTCTTTTGTCCTTTCCTAGGCACTGCAGTTTTGGTCATTTTAATTTGAGGAAAACAATTCTAAGACCATAGTGATGATGATATAGCAATGATGTGGAATCAGACAGGTAATGGGTTATGAAGATACAATCACATAAAATTGGGATTCTAAGTACTCCGCAAAGTCAGTATGTATTTGTGAGAAAAGGTCATCTAAGAAAGCAACCGTGCGCACAAACATACTTTTACTAGAAAAGCGTCATCTAAGAAAGCAACCGTGCGCACAAACATATTTTTACTAGAAAAGCTAGATAGTATCCAAAAGAGCCCAGCAATGATCAAAACTACATTCTGAAATGTAGATGTGAATCCATGCAAATCTTTTAGGTTCATTCGAATCAATCAATATTTATTACTAATTATTATTATTATTATTATTATTATTATTTTGTTAATCATGATATTGAATTATATGTCCAGTTTTGTTTATCTTATTGGAGCTGCAATGCTCTTCAATGATTCTTCATATTTATGCATCCCATAGGCTCATCCGAATCAACCAAGTAATCGATCCGGTTGAACCAAGCCGAGGAGCCTCATCGAACCCGAATGTTTTCACAAATTCACATTCAGTTCACAATCACTGAGCTCAAACCCAAGCACGGCTCGATTAATTGTGTGGCCTGACGAATCCGTGCACAATCCGCTCATATCAGTACTCCAACCATCAGATGCCGACCTCACGGCTCAATTCCTATGATATAAAAGATCGTGCTGGCCGAGTCAAAACTCTGTGTCTCTGGAAGCCTCGGCACGGCGGAACCCTTGCGCTCGCTCGCTCGCTCGCTTTGAAGATTGCGACTTTATCGCGCAATCCTCGGCACGACGAAACCCTCGGCACGACGGTATCCGCATCTGGTCTTCCTTGCCCGTTGAGGTAAGTTTCCTTCTTCTAAACCCTAGCTAGTTTTCTGATACCTTTATCGCGCTTGAATTTTTTTTGTATTGTTTCTGTGAAGTGCGTTGGCCTTTGATTTGATGACAACTTGAGCTAGGGTTTTCGTTGTTTTCCATCATCTGATCAAAATCGCTCAATTAGGGAAGAAAGATCAAAATCGAAGACAAGAGGGAAGGAGAGATCAAGAAGGGTAAGAAAAAGATCGAACAAGAGGAGATCGCGAGGGGTTCTTGGAGGATGAGATGGCGTTGAAATTTCTGAACGAGAATGGATGGCACACCGGGAGCCTCCGGAACATCCTGTGCTTCAGGACTTTCTTGATAGGAACTGTCTGACTAGGCAATTAAAGATACTTTGATTAAATTTATTGTTGCCTCTACTCTCCACATTTGGAAAAAGTATTATTAAGTCTCCATATGCTTAAATATCTCATTCGGGATTGTGATATTTCTTTGATGCAACCTTTTATAAAGTTATTATTCAAGTCCATGACTATGACTGTATTCTGAAGCCCTGTTCAAGATGTAGAAAATTTGACGTTCAATTGATGCCTAACAACGACATCGTCATCACGCAATACGCCATATCTTTATACTCAATCATGATGATTCACAAAAAATAAAAATCATGATAAAAGTACATAATAATCCTAAAAATAGTGGATCTTGACAATGCCAATTGTAAGCGGGCCAAACCAAAAAAGATAGTGCACCCGTCAGCCCTCCCGTAGTCGAGAACCCTAACCATCCTTTTTTTTCTTCTTTCAGTCTTCTGTGTTTCTTTATAAAGAATATAGCTTGCAATTACCCTAACGTCCCCCATTGATATTTTATGCATATGAGTGACAGGGGAGCTAAACTTGAACCGTCTTTCTATGCTAACCTCTACACGATAATATATGTTGGACGGTGATCGACTATAATGTTTCATATCAATCGATTATAATTAATTATCAGATTTTATCTTCCCTATCGACTTGTTTTAATTAATTGTACGATATTATCTTAACGGTAAGTGATAATTTCGTTATTAAAAAAAATAATTTTTTTATAAAACAAAATAAAAAATCGAAAATGAGAGGAAATGAGTTAATGTCTATTTTCCACCGTTACCGAGACAAGGCATAACCCGAACCAAGCGATAGAATTTGGATCGAGATCAATTGATTTCAAGCCCGACTCGACGATGCCAATTGTAAGTGGGCCAAACAAATAAGGATAGTGCACCCGTCAGCCCTCCCGTAGTCGAGAACCCTAACCATCCTTTCTTTTCTTCTTTCGGTCTTCTGTGTTTCTTTATAAAGAATATACCTTGCAATTAACCTAACGTCCCCCATCGATATTTTATGCATATGGGTGACAGGGGAGCTAAGCTTGAACCGTCTTTCTATGCTAACCTCTACACGATAATATATGTTGAACGGTGATCGACTCTAATGTTTCATATCAATCGATCATAATTAATTATCAGATTTTATCTTCCCTAAAGACCTGTTTCAATTAATTGTACGATATTATCTTAATGGTAAGTGATAATTTCGTTATAATAAAAAATATTTTTTTATAAAACAAAATAAAAAACCGAAAAAGAGAGGAAATAAGTTAATGCCTATTTTCCACCGTTACCGAGACAGGGCATAAACCGAACCGAGCAATAGAATTTTGATCGAGATCAATTGATTTCAAGCCCGACTCGACGATGCCAATTGTAAGTGGGCCAAACCAAAAAGGATAGTGCACCCGTCAGCCCTCCCGTAGTCGAGAACCCTAACCATTCTTTCTTTTCTTCTTTCAGTCTTCTGTGTTTCTTTATTAAGAATATAGCGTGCAATTATCCTAACGTCCCCTATCGATATTTTATACATATGGGTGACAAGAGAGCTAAGCTTGAACCGTCTTTCTATGCTAACCTCTACACGATAATATATGTTGGACGGTGATCGACTCTAATGTTTCATATCAATCGATTATAATTAATTATCAGATTTTATCTTCCCCGTCGACTCGTTTCAATTAATTATACGATATTATCTTAATGGTAAGTGATAATTTCATTATCATAAAAAATATTTTTTTTATAAATCAAAATAAAAAACTGAAAAAGAGAGGAAAAGAGTTAATGTCTATTTTCCACCGTTACCGAGACTGGGCATAACCCGAACCGAGTATTAGAATTTGGATCGAGATCAATTGATTTTAAACCCGACTCGACGATGTAAATTGTAAGCGGGCCAAACCAAAAATGATAGTGCACCCGTCAGCCCTCCCGTAGTCGAGAACCATAACCATGCTTTCTTTTCTCCTTTCAGTCTTCTGTGTTTTTTTATAAAGAATATAGCTTACAATTACCTTAACGTCCCCCATTGATATTTTATGCATATGGGTGACAGGGGAGCTAAGTTTGAACCGTCTTTATATGCTAATCTCTACACGATAATATATGTTGGACGGTGATCGACTCTAATGTTTCACATTAATCGATTATAAATAATTATCTGATTTTATCTTTTCTATCGACTTGTTTCAATTAATTGTATGATATTATGTTAATGATAAGTGATAATTTCGTTATCATAAAAAATATTGTTTTATAAAATAAAATAAAAAACTAAAAAAATAGAGGAAAAGAGTTAATGTTTATTTTCCACCGTTACCGAGACTGGGTATAAAATCGAGCGATAGAATTTGGATCGAGAACTCTGATCATCCTTTCTTTGTTTTTTATGTTACTGGTTAAGCGGCGCCGAGCGAGCGTAGATCGCCCTGGCCGGACGCCTCCTGAGACCAGCCAAATTGAGTTGTCGATCTCTGACCTAGCGGACTCCTACGTTCTCCCCTCTTATCAAGATCCGGTACATGTTCTAGATCCCTCCTAAAAGTGATCTTCATGTGTCGATTCTTTCCGATTTGAACTCGTCGCTTTGTTTTCGGTATGGTCGCCGGCGATATAGTGTCGAGAATCGTTAATCGGGTTTCTCGGCACCTTCCATAGCCAGCAATACTGATCTTTCTCTCACAACCAATCTTACGGGTGCTGTTGATTCGTCTTCGCTCGCTCAGCGTCACCCAGCTCAGCATCACCCATGCCTCCGGTTGTGACATCCTTCGCTTATTTGCATCATCTTTTCTGTAAATTCTATTGTTATCCCCATCATCTGGCCTTACATCGATAGAGCACCAAGCATGGTCAGGTATCTGCTGGACTCAATGGCTGATACAGTTATATGCTTGGATGATCAAAAAAGCTCATCGACGATTCGGGTGACATGTCCACTCGATGGTTGATACAGTTACATGCTTGGATGATCAACAAAGCTCATTGATAATTATCAAATCCAACAGCTTTATGTTATCGACTAATTTATTATTTTTTCTCGAAGAAATTGGGTGATGCTAAGGGTAAATTCTTAATTTAAGATCAGTATGACATTCGATTGGGATTCGAGTGACATGTCCACTCGATGGTTGATACAGTTGTTACATGCTTGGATGATCAACAAAGCTCATCGATAATTACCAAATCCACCAACTGTCTTCCAGCACTTTGGCACTGAACAGTTGTGCTTGATTGCACACTAAACCCATCTACCATGGTTGAAAAAATATTGTTTACTTCTTCAGTGAGATCTGAAATTGACATCTGTATTGCTGGAATGACTTCCTTTAGTTGATCAACAAGTCCCTGAATAGCAGGATAAGTTAATGTAAAGACACACACAAAATAAAAAACCAGAACACCGGGAGAAAAGGAAAAAAAAAATTCATGATTTTACACAAAAAGGAAATGCCCACAATGTGATTAGAACTATTGATATGTTTCCTAATCACAGTTGAGGCCTACACCACATACAAGAAAACGTGTCACATGGCCGAGAACTCAATATAGATGACATTGAAGGATTAATGTGAAGTTATGATTGAAAATATGGCAAAATACAGTTTTTTGAACAAAATTCAATTATGCTTTAAATAAATCCAACCAGATTGCTCACTTAAAATTCAGATAAGAACAAATCAATAATTATAAGAATCAAAATGCAAAAGGATTATCATAAAAGTAAAGGGATAAAGGTCTGAAATTTTACAGGGAGGACTAGCCCCTAAATGATTAGTGTTATCCCGGTATCACTAGACCTGTATGCTAACTAAATGTTGGCGATGTTCTGCAAGAGTTGCAGCTAGTGACTCCGCATGCCCACTGCTACTGCTGTCAGATGCACTACTAAGCAGTTCCGGGCCCTCCCCTTCATTAGCTTTCACCTTTAGCAGCAAAGGTTGAAAAGCAATCAGCAAAATAAACAAACAGGAAAAAAATCACAAATAAAGAATTAAGTCGCTCTCTTAATAAACACATGTTATCAGACACCCAAAAAAACCGCAGCATTAAATAACGTTTGAGACATTGACAGGAACAATACTATGGTGATAAGGTAACTATTTATAGAATATGTCAACTTTCAAAGAGAAATCTGCATTAATTGTCAAGATATTCATCAGAAGTTGAGTGAATATAAAATCATAGATAAATTTTGCTGCCTACAAAATAAATATAGAATTTTCTTACAGTTTCCACTTCACTATATAAAAAACTTACTTTTGGTCCTTGCAACCATTAATTAGCTTGCAAATGCTAAAACGTTATTTTCATTGATACATCAAAAAATTATCAAACTGTGGTATTGAGACGAGTCAAGCTGGGAAAACTGATACAGTCACAAACGGCAACCGTGATCATGAACATACCATTACGTGGGTGTGCAGCAAGTTATTTGCCTGTTGAAATGTGGTTTAAATTTCTCCTAAGAAACTTGACACAAAATTGCCTAATTTTTTGTTTTCTTTTCTGTAACAAAACACTGCTTGCCTCTCCTTGAGAAAATGCAACCACAAGAATCCACAAGTTTAGATTTAACAGAAGCCTTAGGGTGTCTTCATGCCACACATAACTAATAGTTCCAGCAGCATCTGATTCTAACTAATCCACAACTTGATTACTCCCATAGAGGTAATGATGCTCTAAAGAAATGTGTTCATCAGGTATATCCAACTCCAAGATGCCCATCAAATAGGCAAACTAGGATTATAGAAATGCTACTGTATCTACTCAAGAAACATCGGAGGATGAATTTCCCTATATCCATATGCAACATAATATGCAGCATGACTACCACATTTTACAATTTTCATCACTAAAGCATTAAACATTACTTAACCAGTATAATCTGTGTGAACTAAAGTAATGAGCACTTAAGTGCCACAGCAACCATGGACTAATTATATAAGGTTCCACACCAGGAATCCCGGTGGTCACCAATATGGCCAGTGTGGATTTGCTGAAGTATATGCTGCTGGCTAACAAAATTCTATAACTTAAAAGGAGAATGACTGTATATCAAGTTACTTTTCAAGATGCAGTTATTTGGAAAAGCAGGGTTGCTCTGTATCCAGATTTATGATATATCTTAACTAAATGTAACGGAACATAGATCTACAACACAGAACAGCTGCTTTAAGTAGAGGCATCAATTTCTAATCACATGCACCAAGTCAAACCAAACCCACCGGACTGTTTAGGATAACTTGTCATGAACATAGTTCAGAGCCTGGTCGAGAACTCTTGACCTGTTGGCTGGTTGGCTATATTAAGGTCAAGCATACTTTTTGCTTATAGCAATGTTTTAATTATATCTTCTTGAACCCCCTTCTGACATGCAAAACCAAATATGATCAACCACTCTGACCATATAGCTATATAGTTTGGTTCCTCAATCCTCATTTAGAAATCTAAACCCACTAGAAAATTGGCTCGATTCACATCAGCCTTACATGTCCCTACTATAACCCATCTCAGCGTGACTGACCCAACTCGTCAATCACCTCTAGTTCAAGAATTTGTCATCTTTAAGATTTGTCCCTTTTTGCCTCTATGTACTGCTAATGAATTTGAAATTTTATTAACAGGAAAGGTTGACTGATGAAGTTGCTGAGATGACTTGTAAATTCTCCTCTGCTCAGATTGAGAAAGTCTCCGGTAGTCCAACTTTGAAACTCCCTCATTTATTCAATCTAACTCCAAATTCATCGGGGAAAGGCAACCAAGCACCAAAGC
>NW_027020845.1:10000-27651 GCF_036884655.1 Musa acuminata AAA Group
AGGTTCCTCGATGGTCATACAAATTGACCGATGAATTAGAAGGACTGGATCAAGAAAATGGAGAAGAACAGAAGGAAGATTATGAAATTTGTTCAAGAAAAGCGAAACGGGTGGTGATCTATACTGATAAAAATCTGGATACCGATACTGATAATATTGATCAAGCAGAAGCAGAAGCAGAAGCAGAAGCAGAAGCAGAAGAGGTGGCTTTGATACGTTATTCGCAACAACCAGATTTTAATCGGGGTATAATCCAAGGATCCATGCGTGCTCAAAGACGTAAAACAGTTATTTGGGAAATATTTCAAACAAATGTTCATTCCCCGCTTTTTTTGGATCGAATAGACAAAGTCTTTTTTTTTTCTTTTTTTGATAGATATAGATATCGAATAATTAATCTTATTTTTAGGAATTCCGTGGGGGGAAACCCAGAATCCGAAACTTCCGACTTTGAGGAGGAAGAGGAAGAGACAAACACTGGGAAAAAAAAAGACGAGGAGAAAAAAAAAAAAGAGGAAGATGAACGGATAACAATATCAGAAATTTGGGATAGCATTATATTTGCTCAAGCAATAAGAGGTTTGATGCTGATAACCCAATCTTTTTTTAGAAAAAACATTGTATTGCCTTCATTGATAATAGCTAAAAATATTGGACGTATGTTATTATTCCAATTCCCCGAGTGGTATGAGGATTTGAAGGAATGGAATAGAGAAATACATGTTAAATGCACCTATAATGGTGTTCCATTATCAGAAACAGAATTTCCCCAAGATTGGTTAACAGATGGTATTCAGATAAAGATTTTATTTCCTTTTCGTTTAAAACCTTGGCGAAGATCTAAAATACGATCTCATCATGGAGATCCAATGAAAAAAAAAGGAAAAAAAGAAAATTTTTGTTTTTTAACAGTTTGGGGAATGGAAACGGAACTCCCTTTTGGTTCTCCCCGAAAGCAACCTTCTTTTTTTGAACCCATATATAAGGAACTCAAAAAAAAAATTAGAAAAGTAAAAAAGAACTCTCTAAAAGTTTCAAAAGAAAAAAAAGAGATGGGTCATCAAAATAGTTCTAGTTCTAAAACGAGTTCTAAAACGAGTTCTAAAACGAATAGTTCTAGTTCTAAAACGAATAGTTCTAGTTCTAAAACGAACAGTTCTAGTTCTAAAACGAATAATGAAGAAACTTGAAAAAGTGAACCAAATTTCTTTATTTGAATTGAGGAAGGGAAAAGTACATGAACCAAATGAAAATGCAAAAGATTCAAAAAAAAATAATCAGATTATTCACGAATCGACCATTCAAATTCGATCTATGAATTGGACAAATTATTTACTCATAGAAAAAAAAATGAAAGATCTTGCTGATAAGACAATCACAATAAGGAATCAAATAGAAGGAATCACAAAAGACAAGAAGAAAATAGTTCTAGCCTATCATGATAAAAGACCGGAATTACAAAAACATATTTGGCAGATACTTCAAAGAAAAAATACCCGATTAATACGCAAATCACATTATTTTATGAAATCTTTCATTGAAAAAATATACATAGATATCTTGCAATGTATGGTTACCATTTCTAAGGTTAATGCACAACTTTTAAAAAAAACAATTATCAATGAATCCATTTACAACGATGAAAGAAATCAAGAAGGAATTGATGAAACAGATCAAGATACAATGAACTTTATTTCGACTATAAAAAAGTCCTTTTCTAATCCTAATATTAGAAATGATTTAAACACTTATCACGACTTATCTTCCTTGTCCCAAGCATATGTATTTTACAAATTGTCACAAACCCAATTATTTAACAACCATCACCTGAGATCTGTACTTCAATATCACGATCACGGGACCTATCCTTTTATTAAAGACAAGATAAAGTATTATTGTATGACACGAGGAATATTTGATTCCAAATCAAGGTTTGATTCCAAATCAAGGCATAAGAAAATTAATAAGTCTGGAATGAATAAATGGAAAAACTGGTTAAAGGGTCATTATCAATATAATTTTTCTCGGAGCAAATGGTCTCGATTAGTACCGAAAAAATGGCGAAATAGAGTCAATCAACGTTGTACTATTCAAAATAAAGAATCAATGAAATTGTATTCATATAAAAAAGAAAAAGACCGATTAATTCATTACATGAATGAAAATTTTTGTGCAGTGGATTTATCGATGAGTCAAAAAGAAAAATTTAAAAAACACTACAGATATGATCTTTTATCACATGAATATATAAATTATGGGGATAGTAAGGACTCATACACACTGAAACCCGAATCGTTTTATGTATTGCTAAATATGACTATTGATGATTACCTAAAAAAAGGATATTTTATTGATACCCATAAAAATCTGGATAGAAAATATTTGGATTATAGAATTCTTCATTTTTGCCTTAGAAACAATAGTGATATTGAGAACAATAGTGATATTGAGAACAATAGTGATATTGAGAACAATAGTGATATTGAGGACTGGACCGATATGTATATCGGTACCGAAATTTATAAAAATACTAATAAAAATACTAAGACTAAGACTCATCAAAAAAAAATTTTTGATTGGATGGGAATGAATCGAAATTATTCTACCATATCAAATCTAGAACCTTGGTTCTTCCCAGAATTTGTGTTACCTTTTGATGCATATAAACCGTGGATCATACCAATCAAATTACTTCTTTCTAATATTTATTATGAAAATGATATTAGTCAAAATCAAAATGAAAAAAATATTAGTCAAAATCAAAATGAAAAAAATATTAGTCAAAATCAAAATAAAAAAAATATTAGTCAAAATCAAAATAAAAAAAATATTAGTCAAAATCAAAATAAAAAAAATATTAGTCAAAATCAAAATAAAAAAAATATTAGTCAAAATCAAAATAAAAAAAATATTAGTCAAAATCAAAATAAAAAAAATATTAGTCAAAATCAAAATAAAAAAAATATTAGTCAAAATCAAAACATCAAAGATTCCGTTAAAATAGAATTTCAAAATTCCAACCAAGAAAAAGAGGGTCAATCAAATCTTGTATCAGATCCACAAAAACAAAACCAAAAGGAATATCTTGAAGAGGATTGCACGAGATCAAACATTAAAAAAGGTAAAAAAAAAAAAAAACAATCCAAGAAAAATAAGGAAGGAGAACTAGATTTGTTCCTGAAAAAATATTTTATTTTTCAATTAAGATGGGATGACCCCTTGAATCAAAAAATTATTAATAATGTTAGGATATATTGTCTCCTACTTAGATTGATAAATCCAAGGGAAATTGCTATATCCTCGATTCAAAGAGGAGAGATGCATCTGGATGTAATGCTGATTCAGAAAGATCTAGCTCTTACAGAATTAATAAAAAGGGGAATATTAATTATCGAACCAATTCGTCTATCTTTAAGAAGGGATGGAAAATTCATTATATATCAAACCATAAGTATTTCATTGATCGATAAGAGTAAACACCAAATTAATAGAAAATACATAAAGAAAAGATATGTTGATAAGAATAATTTGAAAAAATCCACTGGACGACATGGCAATATATTTGTGAATGGGGATCAAGATCATTATAATTTCTTTGTTCCTGAAAATATTCTATCTCCTAGACGTCGTAGAGAATTGAGAATTCTAATTTGTTTCAACTCTCATAATCGGGATATTGTGAATAGAAATCCAGTATTTTGCAACGAAAACAACATAAGAAACTCTGAACAATTTTTGAATGAGGACAAACGTCTTAATACGGATTTAAATAAATTAATTAAATGCAAATTGTTTCTTTGGCCCAATTACCGATTAGAAGATTTAGCTTGTATGAATCGCTATTGGTTTGATACCAATAATGGTAGTCGTTTCAGTATGTCAAGGATACGTATGTATCCACGATTCAGAATTATTTAATAGTATATTTCCTATATATCACATGCCGTTTTCAGTAAATAAAAACCGAAAGATGTACGCATATGGTGTGTTACGTTCTGGTACATGATACGTATTTACTTGTGTATCAATTCAATTGAATCTAGAAAGAAATCTACAGAATCTTTTTAGGTGCAAAGAAATCATTCTCTTTCGTAAATGCAGAAATATATTATCCTTTTCTTTTCTATCTAAATCAAATGGAAAATTTGATTTAGATAGAAACGGATAAATCTAAATTTTTGCGTGTACTAGATTAAAAAAAATTGACATAATATAATAATTATTATTTTATTTTTCCTGATCGGTAAAATCCATGGCATGGAAAAGAAAGAAAAGAAAAAGATAAAAAAAGTTTTATGGTCAAAAATTCATTCATTTCACTTCTTCCACAAGAAGAAAAAGAAGAAAACAGGGGTTCTGTTGAATTTCAAGTATTAAGTTTCACCAATAAGATACGAAGACTTACTTCACATTTGGAATTGCACAAAAGAGATTTTTTATCACAAAGAGGTCTACAAAAAATTCTGAGAAAACGTCAACGTCTGCTGGCTTATTTGTCAAAGAAAAATAGAGCGCGTTATAAGAAATTAATTGACCAGTTGGATATTCGGGAGCCAAAAAATCGTTAATTAAATCGTTTGAATTAGTATAGTAGTTATTAGATTTTTTATTTTGATGAACCTCCTACTTTTTTGAGGAATTCATGAAATAATGAATTAAGGAAGAAAAGATATGACTGTACCGGCTACAAAAAAAGATTTCATGATAGTTAATATGGGTCCTCACCACCCATCAATGCATGGTGTTCTTCGACTGATCGTTACTCTCGATGGTGAAGATGTTATTGACTGTGAACCCATATTGGGCTATTTACACAGAGGGATGGAAAAAATAGCGGAAAACCGAACAATTATACAATATCTGCCTTATGTAACACGTTGGGATTATTTAGCTACTATGTTCACAGAGGCAATAACGGTAAATGCACCAGAACAACTGGAAAATGTTCAAGTACCTAAAAGGGCTAGCTATATCAGAGTAATTATGCTGGAGCTGAGCCGTATAGCTTCTCATTTGTTATGGCTTGGGCCTTTTATGGCGGATATCGGCGCGCAGACTCCCTTTTTCTATATTTTCAGAGAGAGAGAATTGATATATGATTTATTCGAAGCCGCCACAGGTATGCGAATGATGCATAATTATTTCCGCATCGGAGGAGTAGCTGCCGATCTACCTTATGGCTGGATAGATAAATGTTTGGATTTTTGCGATTATTTTTTAACAGGAATTGTTGAATATCAAAAACTCATTACGCGAAATCCCATTTTTTTGGAGCGAGTCGAAGGAGTGGGCATTATTGGTGGAGAGGAAGCAATAAATTGGGGTTTATCAGGACCGATGTTACGAGCTTCTGGAACACAATGGGATCTTCGTAAAATTGATAATTATGAGTGTTACAATGAATTCGATTGGGAAGTCCAATGGCAAAAAGAAGGAGATTCGTTAGCTCGTTATTTAGTACGAATCGGTGAAATGAGGGAATCTATAAAAATAATTCAACAGGCTCTAGAAGGAATTCCTGGAGGACCCTATGAGAATTTAGAAGTCCGACGCTTTGATAGAGCAAAAAATTCCGAATGGAATGATTTTGAATATAGATTTATTAGTAAAAAACCTTCACCCAATTTTGAATTGTCGAAACAAGAACTTTACGTGAGAGTAGAAGCCCCAAAAGGGGAATTAGGAATTTATTTGATAGGAGATAATAGTGTTTTCCCTTGGAGATGGAAAATTCGTCCACCCGGCTTCATAAATTTGCAAATTCTTCCTCAGCTAGTTAAAAGAATGAAATTGGCTGATATCATGACGATACTAGGTAGTATAGATATCATTATGGGAGAGGTTGATCGTTGAAATGATAATTGATACGACAGAAGTACAAACTATCAATTCTTTTTCTATATCGGAATCCTTAAAAGAAGTATATGGACTCATATGGATCTTTGTACCCATTTTGACCCTTATATTGGGAATTACAATAGGGGTACTAGTAATTGTGTGGTTAGAAAGAGAAATATCTGCAGCGATACAACAACGTATTGGGCCTGAATATGCCGGCCCCTTGGGAATTCTTCAAGCTCTAGCAGATGGAACTAAACTACTTTTTAAAGAAGACCTTCTCCCATCTAGAGGAGATGTTCGTTTGTTTAGTATTGGACCGTCTATAGTGGTCATATCAATTCTACTAAGTTATTTAGTAATTCCTTTTGGGTATCGCCTCATTTTAGCCGATCTCAGTATAGGTGTTTTTTTATGGGTCGCCATTTCAAGTATTGCTCCTATTGGGCTTCTTATGTCAGGATACGGATCGAATAATAAATATTCCTTTTCAGGTGGTCTACGAGCTGCTGCTCAATCTATTAGTTATGAAATACCATTAACTCTATGTGTGTTATCAATATCTCTACGTGTGATTCGTTGAACATGAACTTTATACTTCTTTCCTAGAAGTAAAGGAAAGAAGTTGAATGTAATGTATTGAATAGGTATTTTATTTTTTATTCATCATTCGGGTCAATGAGTTAAACCAGATAGTTATATGAGTGAAACAAAACAACTTAGAAGTTTGCAGTAAGAAGATAAAATCTCATTTCATATGTACAAGAATAAAGTTGAAGTAAACATAAGCAGTGTAAACTGTTTACCCCAAGATTAAGATTCTTTCATTAGTCATCATATCTTGGAGCGGGTGTAAAAGATCAACTGTATGGAGTTTTCATTACTGTCTTGTATTTATTACCATGCCGTAGATCAATCAAAAATCAGTGGACGGTTAGGAACACCAAAGTGCACAAAGGATTAGTAATAGAGATAATGTAAGGTATCAAAAAAAGAGATATTTCTACAATTTATAAAACGAATAAAAATAGGGACTTTAAGTTGGTTTATATTTATAAATTTATAAAATATAAATTTATAAAAAAAAATAAAAAAATGAATAAAGATATTGATGCATAAAATAAATAAAAGAATAGATAAGAAGAGATTCGTCCACCTCCCATGGATTTGATTCCTTCCCCTATAAAAAAACTTGCAATGCCAACCCCATTTGTAATTCCATCAATTATATATCTATCAAAAAACTGAGTTAGTTCGGTTAATCCCCTTATACCCATGGTAAAAACCTTAGTATAAAAAAATATCTATGTAACCACGATTATATGACCAATTGTATATCCCATTTTTTATTTGGTCCAAGAGAATCCTTTTAGGACCACCTTTTACAAATGCATTGATAAAGTTCAAATTCCGGAAAAACGAATAAGCAGACCCATATAAGATATATGCTATGAATAGTCCGGAAATAGCTATACTTACTGAAAAAATTGCATTTGTAAAAAATTCATACCAATCCACAGAATAACTCGAATTTGGATGGAAAAGGTTTGTGAGTGGAGTTAACCATTTGGATAATATATCCAAATCTATTACTCCTTGATCAAAATGAATTCCTATTGATCCAACAAACAAAGTAAATAATACCAATATAAGCAGAGGAAATAGCATAGTATTGTCCACTTCGCGAGGGTACATAGAAGTGTACTTTTTTTCGAAAGAAGTATTAAAGTATCGTATGCATTTTTTTAGATTATTATCAATTTTATACATATCCTTTGAAAAAAAGAAGACCCTATTATTCATTGTTGATAAAGGTAAATTTCTATTGACTGCTTTGGCTACCTCCTTTCCCCATAGAGATATTGAATAGGACGAACTATTTTTTGTGCTACTGTAATCTTGAAAATGAACGCGCAAATGTCCATCAAAGGTAAGTAAATACACCCGAAACATATAAAATGCAGTCAATCCTGCTGTGAAACAAGCTATTATTGCGAAAATTGGTGAATACAACCAACTATCATTAAGAATTTCATCTTTGGACCAAAAACAAGCAAGAGGTGGAATACCGCAAATAGAAAGTGTACCCAATAAAAAAGTAGTTCTTGTAATTGGAACATATCTTCTTAAACCACCCATAAGAGCCATATTCTGACTTTTTTCTGGCGAATATCCAACAATAGGTTCCATTGAATGAATAATGGATCCGGATCCCAAAAACAATAAAGCTTTAGAATAGGCATGGGTAATCAAATGGAATAAAGCAGCTCGATAAGAACCTATACCTAGAGCTAACATAATATAACCCAATTGAGACATTGTAGAATAGGCTAAACTTCTTTTTATATCTCTTTGAGCAAGAGCCAAAGTAGCTCCTAGTAGTACTGTTATTACACCTATTAAAGATATGAAATTCATTATGTAAGGTATAGCTATGAAAATAGGAAGAAGTCGAGCTACAAGAAAAATTCCTGCTGCTACCATAGTAGCAGCGTGTATAAGAGCCGAGATGGGAGTGGGTCCTTCCATGGCATCGGGTAACCATACGTGAAGGGGGAATTGTGCGGATTTAGCAACTGCACCAATGAATAATAAAGAGGCACACAAAGTAGCAAATAAAGAACTGACACCATTATTATGGATCAAGTTATTAGTTATTTCGAACAAATCCCGAAATTCGAAACTACCTGTTATCCAATAAAAACCTAAAATTCCTAATAATAAACCAAAATCCCCTACACGGTTAGTTACAAAAGCTTTTTGACAAGCACTTGCTGCAGTCGGTCGTGTGAACCAAAATCCTATTAATAAATAGGAACACATCCCCACCAGTTCCCAAAAAATATAAATTTGTATCAAATTGGAACTGGTAACTAATCCCAACATGGAAGCATTGAAAAAACTCATATAAGCAAAAAATCTCAGATATCCTTGATCATGAGACATATAATTGTCACTATAAATAAGAACCAAGATTCCAACAGTAGTAATTAGTATTGACATAATAGAACTAAGTGGGTCGATCAAATATCCGAACTCTAAGGAAAAATCATTATTGATGGTCCAAGACCATAGATATTGATAGATAGAACTTCCATGTATTTGTTGAATAGATAAATTGGCTGAAAACCCCATAACTATACTTAACAGTAAAACACTAGGAAAAGCCCATATACGACGAATATTTTTTGTTGCTGTCGGAATCAGTAGAAGTCCAAATCCTATTGACACAGTAACTGGAAGTGGAAGAAAAGGTATTATCCATGCATATTGATATGTATGTTCCATAAGAAAACAAAATGAAATCTTTAATAATTCTACTATTCTAGTCTAGTCTTAGTAGAATATTCTATTCTGGTAATTTATAGCCATATTATATAGTATAATAAGAAAAAAGAGTTATACCAAAAGGAGTACTTGATTCTAATTATGTTTTAATAAAATTATATGTTTTAATAGGTTTAAAATATATTTTCAAACAGGTTTTAAATATATTTTTTAATAGGTTTTAAATATATTTTTTAATAGGTTTTAAACATATTCGAAAATGCTTTTTTTAAAACTATTCTACCAGGGAATAAGTATAGATAATGACTAAAAGGAACAATCTATTTTGAACAAAACAATACATGTCTTTCACATACAACGATAAAAACTGGTAACCCTTTTTGAATGGCAGTTCCCAAAAAGCGTACTTCTATGTCAAAAAAACGTATTCGTAAAAATATTTGGAAAAAAAAAGGATTTTTAGCTGCAGTAAAGGCTTTTTCCTTAGCGAAATCGGTTTCCACCGGACGTTCAAAAAGTTTTTTTGTGCAACAAACAAATAATAAAGTCTTGGAATAATCGGAATTGACATACCCGAAGAACTTCGAATTTTTTAAGATGAACGATTCACATTAATTAATGTATTGAACTCCTCAATATCAATATGAGTTAGAACTAGCTGTTGTAGTATGTAGATGTGGTATGTAGAATAAAGGTATGTATATCGAATTCTGAATATTTTTTCTATCTACTTTTTTCACAATAGAAAAATATTTTTCTATTGTGAAAAGTAGAGTATGATTACGATAGAAATGAAAATTCTTTTGTTTCTTATATGCCTAACAAAAACCTAATTAGTTTGGTAAATCTTACCATTATGCATTATATATATAATGAAGAGACCATTATATATAATATGAAGAGTATTAATACTCTAATGATACTAAGGAATGATACTAAGGTGTCGAAATCGTTAGAAAATTTCAAATTCTTTTGATTTAGTGATGAAATTGTTATACATATGAAATCCTGGTTATTTAATCTTCTTCATTGAAAAAAAAAATATTTTTTTTTTCATTTTGTTTGAATCTATGAAATCAAATCGGATAAATAAAAAACGAATCAAAAAATAGAAAATGAACAATTCTTAGTTCTATACCTCGACAGACAACAAAACTATTGAGTTCTAACTGTTTTGGAAGAACTTAGTTTCTAGTACGCGAAAGTTTATTATTAAAACTAAACTTACTAAAACTAAACTTACTTTATTATTAAAACTAAACTTACAATGATCCCAACTAAAGATTCTTTTTTTGAATAGAGATTCAAATAGGAATTTAAATGAATTTTGATTTATCGATTCTAATGTTTACTAAACTATATTGAATCCTTGATTCTCGACGATTCAACATGAATTGACTATTATTATTTCAAGTAAGCCGCCATGGTGAAATTGGTAGACACGCTGCTCTTAGGAAGCAGTGCTAGAGCATCTCGGTTCGAGTCCGAGTGGCGGCATCCTTGAAATCCTAGAAAATAAATCCTCTAAAAGAGACACAATGGATCCTATAATGTATTCAATTCTCGATTTAAATTCTCTAATGGGACCCCTTTTTATGATATTTACAACTTTAGAACATATATTAACTCATATCTCTTTTTCGATAATTTCAATTGTGATTACGATTCATTTAATGATCTTATTAGTCCGCGAAATCGTAGGATTGCGTGATTCATTGGAAAAAGGGATGATAGCCACTTTTTTCTCTATAACAGGATTATTAGTTTCTCGTTGGATTTCTTCAGGACATTTTCCGTTAAGTAATTTATACGAGTCATTAATCTTCCTTTCGTGCAGTTTCTCCATTATTCATATGATTTCCAAGATGGGGAACCATAAAAATGATTTAAGCACAATAACCGCACCAAGTACCATTTTTACACAAGGCTTTGCCACGTCGGGTTTTTTAACTGAAATGCATCAATCCGCAATATTAGTACCTGCTCTACAATCTCAGTGGTTAATGATGCACGTAAGTATGATGTTATTAAGCTATGCAGCTCTTTTATGCGGATCACTATTATCAGTCGCTCTTCTAGTCATTACATTTCGAAAAAACATCGATATTTTTTGTAAAGGTAATAATTTCTTAATTAAACCATTTTTCTTTGGTGAGATTCAATATTTGAATGAAAAAAGAAGTGTTTTTAAAAACACTTCTTTTCTTTCATTTCGAAATTATTATAAATATCAATTGACTCAACGTTTGGATTATTGGAGTTATCGTGTCATTAGTTTAGGATTTACCTTTTTAACCATAGGCATTCTTTGTGGAGCAGTATGGGCTAATGAGGCATGGGGATCTTATTGGAATTGGGACCCCAAAGAAACTTGGGCTTTTATTACTTGGACCATATTCGCGATTTATTTACATACTAGAACTAGAATACATATTAGAAGTAGAACAAATCAAAGTTTGCAAAGTATGAATTCGGCACTTGTGGCTTCTATAGGATTTCTTATAATTTGGGTATGTTATTTTGGAATCAATCTATTAGGAATAGGTCTACATAGTTATGGTTCATTCACATTAACATCTACTTGAATAAACTACACAGATAAATAATTGAATAAACTACATAAAGAATACATAAGAACATCATCCCATATATATATAAAAAGCTTCTTGTTTGTGCGAGTTTTTGAGAACCGTTTGAATCATTCCTTATTCAAAACGGTTCTCAAAAACTCAAAATGCATCTCATTACAATTCTAATTCACTTTATTCTTTTGCATTGTACAGCGAACGATTTTAAAAATCTTAAAATCAAAGACAAAAATTATATTTCCGTATTATTAATGAAAGACTATCGATGAAAGTAATTAGATAGGATAGCTTGCACCCTGTCAACTGATAGCGAGAGAACGAAATCCGGATAAATACCAATACCTATTACGGGTAGAAAGATACAGATTGAAACAAATAGTTCTCGTGGTCCAGAATCCGCAAAATTAGAGTTTGGAACATTGAATAGCTTGTATCCATAGAACATCTGACGTAACATAGATAATAAATAAATAGGAGTTAATATCATTCCAATTGCCATTACAAAAGTAATTAGCATTTTTGGCATTAAAAGGTATTTTGGACTAGTAATTATTCCAAAAAATACTAATAATTCCGCAACAAAACCACTCATTCCTGGCAATGCAAGAGAAGCCATCGAAAAACTACTGAACATGGTAAATAGTTTTGGCATTGGGATCGATACCCCCCCCATTTCGTCGAGATAAACAAGACGTATTCTATCACAACTCGTTCCTGCCAAGAAAAAAAGCGCAGCACCAATAAATCCATGAGAGAGTATTTGTAAAATGGCACCGTTGAGTCCCATTCCGGTTATAGAACCAATTCCTATAATTGTGAAACCCATGTGAGATACAGAGGAATAGGCTATTCTTTTTTTTAAATTCCGTTGACCGAGAGAGGTTGAAGCTGCATAGATTATTTGAATCGTTCCCACTATTACCAACCAGGGAGAAAATATAGAATGAGCGTGGGGTAATAATTCCATATTGATCCGAATAAGTCCATATGCGCCCATTTTTAATAAGATTCCAGCTAGAAGCATACATGTACTGTAATGTGCTTCTCCATGGGTATCTGGTAACCACGTATGTAGGGGTATAATCGGCGATTTGACAGCATAAGCAATAAGGAATCCAAAATATAATATTATTTCCAATGCCACAGGATATGATTGATTAGTTAATTTTGAAAAATCTAATGTGGGTTCATTAGGGCCATATAAACCCATACCTAGAACTCCTATTAAGAGAAAAATGGAGCCCCCCGCAGTGTACAAAATAAACTTTGTGGCCGAGTAGAGACGTTTCTTTCCCCCCTACATGGATAAAAGTAAATAAACAGGAATTAATTCTAACTCCCACAGCATGAAAAAAAGTAAAAGGTCTCTAGAAGAAAATAATCCTATTTGACCGCTGTACATTGCTAACATGAGAAAATAGAACAATCGCGAATTTCGAGTAACTGGCCAAGCCGCTAAGGTAGCTAAAGTGGTGATAAATCCTGTCAGTAAAATAGGTCCTATGGAAAGCCCATCGATTCCCAGTCTCCAGTGAAAATCAAAAACATCTATCCATTTTAAATCTTCCTCCAATTGGGTTAATGGATCGTCCAATTGGAAATGATAACAGAAAACATAGGTTGTTAGAAGGAGTTCCAACGAGCATATACATATAGCATACCACCTAAACATCTTATTTCCTTTATGAGGAAGAAAGAAAATGGAAGAACCGACGGATATCGGCAAAACAACAAGTATTGTTAACCAAGGAAAATAACTCGTGATAAAGACAAGATACGTTTGACCAGAAAAACCCGTGCTCGGAATAGAATAATATATTTTCTCGAGTACGGGCTTTTGTCGGTAAAGAGGAATCAATTGATTCAAGTGGATTTTTTTGTAACGTATCAATAACCTAGACCCATGCTGCGAGTTGTTTCATATGATAAATAAACACGGACACTCAAAAAATCCGTGGGGCAGGCGGATTCACATCTCTTACAACCCACACAGTCCTCGGTTCTTGGTGCGGAAGCAATTTGCTTAGCTTTACATCCGTCCCAAGGTATCATTTCCAATACGTCTGTGGGGCAGGCTCGTACACATTGAGTACACCCTATACATGTATCATAAATTTTTACTGAATGTGACATTGGATCTATAAATTCCAGATTTTAACATCAAAAATTTTCAATCTGGTAGAAAATTAGTATTTATATTATAGACACCAGACGAAGCAGTGGTTTATTAAAATTTTAAGAATCAATATATTTCTAAATCTGTTCATGAGAAAAAGCCAAGAGACTTTGATTTCCGTTTCAAAAATCATGATCATACGAGTCACATGTGTAAATAAAAATTGGCCGACAAAACAAATTGATCAATCATTCAAATCAATATTTCAATATTCATATTTTCAATATGAAATATGAATATATAAAAATAAAACTAAATTAGTAATTTAATTTATTTTCGTAATATGATTAACATATTATTATTTAATAATATTATTTTTATTATTTTATTATAATATTTATAATATTATGCAGTATATTATTATATAATACATTTATATTATTATATAATACATTAAAAATACATTAAAAACATTAAAATTTAAATACATTAAAATTAAATAAAATAAACAAATAAAAAACGAAATAAAAAAATTATAATACCAATTAAATTAAGAATATAATTATTTTTCATTAATGGAATATGAAAGTGAAAGAATAGAAATAGAAAAATATTCCAATTTCATTTATATTTTCTTATGCTTTATCATGTTGTGTGGTGTCTTGATTTATATGATCATTATAACTGATTATTCAATATATGATCATGATAATTATCACTAATTATTCAACAAATTCGATTGATTGATACGAGTTGATTTTCTGTTTCGATGAATCGACGAAACAATAGCTAGACCAATAGCTGCTTCAGCAGCTGCAACAGCTATAATAAAGATTGAGAAAATGTTTCCTTTTAATTGGCGACTATCAAATATATCAGAAAATGTTACAAGATTAATATTAACCGAATTTAGTATAAGCTCAAGACACATAAGTGCTCTAACCATGTTTCGACTTGTGATCAATCCATAGAGACCGATAGAAAATAAATAAACACTCAAAAAAAGTACATGCTCGAACATCATTGACTAACTCCTTATCAATCTCGATTCATTTCAATATGAACAATTGAAGCGATTCGATTTTTTATTTATTTAGAACTTCTAAAATTCTAAAAACTTTTTAATTCTTTTAAAATTCTAAGTATTTATTATTGGCGAGCCATAGTAATTGCACCTATCAAGGAAACTAAAAGAATTATAGAAATTAGTTCAAAGGGAAGATAAAAATCTGTCGATAAATGAATCCCAATTTGTTGAACGTTACTTATTAGGTCCTGTTCTATAATCTGGTTTGATCTTGTAGTCCAAATAATTCCGTACCATGACGTATCTGGTATAGTAGTAATTAGTGAAAAAAGAATACTTGTACAAACCAGTGAAGTGACTCCATCTCCAATGGTCCAAAAATACGAATCATTGGAATATTCTGAACCATTCATGAACATTACCGCAAATATGATTAAGACATTTACGGCTCCCACATAAATAAGTAGCTGTGCGGCAGCTACAAAAAAAGAGTTCGATGGAATGTAGAATAAGGATATACAAACAAGAACCAATCCCAATGAAAAAGCAGAATAAATAGGATTGGTAAGTAATACTACCCCCAGACCCCCTAATATAAGAACTGACCCCAGAAATGCTACAAGAATATCATGTATTGGTCCAGGTAAATCCATTATGTTATAATATGTAAAAAAAAAAATATATAAGTCAAATCATGACCTTACTAAATGGTCCAGGAAAGGAAAAGGGTTACCCCATTTTTATTGTATATGATATGTTCCTAATTGAATTAAATCTTAATATGGATTAATTTAATATTAATTTTATATATAGATATAATTATTTTATTGGGCCAATCCTACTTACTTTTTATCCAAAAGAAAAAGAATAAAAAAAGTAGTTGAAATTGTATATTTCGAAATTCCCGTGATAAAAATATTATAAGTTTAAATCAAAGAGTGATTCTCACCAATCTATAGTTACTAATTAAATCTATAGTTACTAATTATTATTTGTAGTTACTGACCAACCAAAATAAAAAAGTTTTGATCTTTTATATCAAAACAAAATCTTAGTAATCGGTAATCGTTCTTGAATCAAAGGGTTTATCTTTATCTATTTTGATTTGAGTCGAATTCATAACTGTTTGAATTGTGTAATCTTCAATTACTGACATTGGTAACCGACTCAAAGCAATTTGATTATAATTCAATTCGTGACGATCATAAGTAGAAAGCTCATATTCTTCAGTCATTGATAAACAGTTTGTTGGACAATACTCGACACAGTTACCACAAAATATACAGACCCCGAAATCAATACTATAATTAAGCAATTGTTTCTTTTTCATATCTCTTTCCAATCTCCAATCAACAACAGGTAGATCTATTGGGCATACACGAACACATACTTCGCAAGCAATACATTTATCAAATTCAAAGTGAATTCGACCACGAAAACGTTCTGACGTAATTGATTTCTCATAAGGATATTGAATAGTTACAGGTAAACGGTTTGTGTGGGATAAGGTAATTATGAAACTTTGACCAATATACCTTGCAGCTCGTATTGTTTGTTGACCATAATTCATGAACCCAGTTACCATGGGAAACATATTGTAGATATCCATAAATAAATTGATGTTTCTTTCTCTTGTTTGAAAGAGGTTATGAATCTAGAATATCGTTATCGTATTCTGTTATTTTATAGTGAAACAAGTTGGGAAGAAGTTGTCAATAATAGATTACCCAAAGAAATAGGTAAAAGAAATTTCCATCCAAGATTTAATAGCTGGTCCATTCTCATCCTAGGTAAAGTCCATCTTGTTGTGATAGAAATGAACAGAAACAAATAAGCTTTAACTAATGTAATAAAGATACCAATTGTCATTCCAAAGACTCCAGCTATTTTTTTTATTCCGAAAAGCTCAGGAATGGATATGTACGGAATAGATAAATTCCACCCACCTAAGTAAAGAACCGTTACGAATAACGAAGAAGCTAATAGATTTAGGTAAGAAGCAAGATAAAATAAACCAAATCTGATACCAGAATATTCGGTTTGATAACCTGCTACTAATTCCTCCTCTGCTTCTGGTAAATCAAAGGGCAATCTCTCACATTCAGCTAGAGAAGAAATTATGAAAACTATAAATCCTATGGGCTGACGCCATAGATTCCACCCCCAAAAGCCATATTTGGACTGTGCTTCAACTATATCAACTGTACTTGAACTGTTAGATAATTATAGTCGATAATAACATTACTGTTTCCATCGCTATTCCAAAACCGTACATGAGACCTCAGCTTCATACGGCTCCTCTATGGCCACAAATAAATGTAAGGACTAGTTCGATATTATCACCCCTTTTCTTTTGGGATAACTAGAATAAAGATATATCAGAGAGTCCGAAATTAAACCAATGGAATTCCGTTTGCTAGAATAAGAAAAAGTGCTTCGGAATTAATCTCATCCCTTATGATAATAAAAATGTATTTTTCTTTGTTCGGTAATAACTCAGCCCTTCAATAAAATACTCGTTATATCAATAAATCTAAAGAATTTAAAGAATTAGGAATTAGTCCATTAATTGTGATAGGAATTCCACCCATATGGATGGGAAAAAAGAATAAATAAATATCTTTTTTTTATTAATTCGATTATTACATTCCATTTCTTTTGTTCCTGTTCTTCTATCTCAGAAGAGGGTACTTTGAAAAAAAAAGAATAAGGGATTAATTCGTTCTGGATAGTCATTTCTTTAATCAGTGAATAGGAGCATACTCTAGATCGGAATCGTAGGGAAGTACTGCTT